>NC_092018.1:20736041-21036666 GCF_042242105.1 Pempheris klunzingeri
CGAATTAATTTGTACTTTTCTATACAGTGCTGGATTACCAACCTTTTTTTTTTTTTTTTTTAAAAATGGGACAGCATGTTGCCACACAGCATGGAAGCATTTGCCTGGACAAAATAAAAGCCAGGAGAAATTGTGCTTTTTCTGGCTCTTCAAAATCCTGAGATATAGCCCCTAAATTTTCTATGATGTAGATGTAATTGTGTTAAAAAGGGCTTGGTGATAAATGCCACAAAACTCTTACTATGGGCTAACAGCAGTGACATTTCTCATGACTTTCACATAAATGCTTCCTCATTCTATGAATGGTGGCTTGTGACTGTAGAGTACAACTTAAAGAGTTCAAACAGTTAAAACAGGAGCTGACTGTGCTTTGGTCTGTCCAACAGCACATGATACATTTTGTACATTTTAGGGTGTTGATGCTTCGGTTTTTGAGCGGCTTTTTGTTTTTCAGATACGCAAGGCTCCAGACTGCAAACATTTAGTCACATTTTGAGACTGGAAACACTACAACTACATTTTATATCATGGGGCACAAGTGTGACTTGCAAATATGACCTTGTTTCATTTGGGTTTTTTTTTTTAAACGCATAGATATTAAGAAATGCATGTGACATTTAGGGTTGAAATAATATCCTGAATGGCTGAATTTCACTTGTCTCACAAATCCTCACATGTAAGTTTGGTTGTACAGTTTAGTGTTAATTCTTTAGCACTGTGCGGTTATGCATCAGCATTTAGACACACTGTTTGTGAACTCTTCTAGCAGCATTACATATGAAAGCAGCCACGTGTGTAAAGTTTCCCCAGGTGCTGCACCCTTGGTAGGCAACGCAGGGTATGCTATACTCGTTTCTATGTTAAAACCATAATGCTGTAAAATGTTTCCATGCAGTGTTATTGTGTGTTATGTTCTCTTGTATCAGATAAAGCCAATGCAAATTTTCAATTTGCCAATTGAACAGTACTTTATTTATTAATGGCAGTACAGAGGTGTTGTTATTTTGAGATTATGGAGTAGTAATTTAATGTGCAGTGAATGCATGTGTATCTTCAAATGTTTACACAGTAAAAACTAAGCAGCAAACTGCTCATCATGTCAAAAAAAACACAAAAGATTTTTAAAAATGAAAAAATAAAACTAATGGTATAAGATAATCTCAATTAAATAGATTAATATATTGGGAAACTGTTAAAAGTACAAAATAAAATTGCACGTTTACCCACGTTATTTCTACACATACGTCGTTGCTAAAGCATTTCTCAGTATAGGACATAGTACAGATAGGATGGACAAACATGAATGTGTTCCACTTAACGTCCACATTAATAGTGCTCCTACATTTTATGATGGTGCCCCTGAAATTTTCAGTCGGGAGAACCAGTGCAACAAGATTTTAAAAAGTTAGTCTGGAGGCCTGTTAAGTCAATTGAATTTCGTTTAGAATCGATCTGAGAGCGTGTACACAAGCCTACACTATCTTCAGATCTTCTTAGTTCAACAGCAACTAGCACGGTCATAAGGCTGGAATAAGAGAATGGGGGTTTGTAAGGGAGGCACACAATCCAATTTTTAATTACATTCTACCAGACACAGAGTTGAGCATGATGTGCAACCACCACTTCTTAAAACGACACTTGGTTAACGCTAGCTGGCTGCTAAGACCTTTACTGTCTGTCGCTTTCAAGTAATAGCGACGAAAAATGTTATCTGTGGATTTACATGGCTTTCCCCCCACCCATCCGTAATGACGAACTCCGAAACCTGGCTAACTGTGAGTTTAGCTGACGTTCGCTGGCTAGCTGAAACGCAGCTAAGGTCTGAGGCTAGCGAGTTAGCCGATTAGCAAACGCCTTGTGTCGTGGAAATTCGCTCACGGTTTTGTTGGTTTCATCGAAACTCAATCCTCGGCCATAAAACCCGAAGCTATATGAAGGCCAATGTTGGCAAGTAAACGAAACATCGGTTTCTTGGTCGTCTTCGGACGACAGGTTCTAGTCTCCCCGGCCTAACGTGCCGGTGCTTTGCTGCCTAACGGTGATATTTGGTCGGCTAACGTTAGGTGGCCAGTAGTGACCTCTCGCTTTTATTAAGTTTACAGCTAAAAATAGGCACTACACGTGTCTTCACACAGCTACATTATCTTAAGCGAGTTTAGGCGAAGGGCGAACGCGTCCAGTTACCGCCAATGCTTCTCACAAATGGCACACATAGCAAATTATATGAAAATAACGGTATCGGGAGATTTACCTTGGCCAGCCTCCTGCTCGCCGCCATCTTGAAACTACTGTGTGTTCCCAGAATACACAGCGCGGCGAATATGGGTCTGGTTCAATCTTGTGCTCGAGGATTAGCTATCAACCCCTTAACTAGATCTGTGGAATCGAAATGTCAGAGACATTTTGGGGATTTTCTACCATATGTTTAGGGCTCACAGGACAAAACCTGAACATTAAAAAGCACATATTTTATAACCTATTTGAACTCATGGTTACCTCTCAGGCTGGTTTGGACTAGTTATTTAGCTACATACAACAGAATGTGTTATTAAGACGGGATACATTTGCAAATTGATAAACTTGCTAACTTAAATAAAAGCTCAATCCTGGACCAATTTAAAGGCTGCATGTGTAAGTAGAAACAAAAAAACCTTTGCTGCAATTATTTAAAACACAACAAAAAGGAATGTTATATCATTTTGATGCACTGTAATACAGCCAGACCAGCATTTCAGTTAGAGGTAAATAAAGGTGATCCTTAACCACGGTTAGGGCTACACTTCTACCATGTACTGTGATTTCTAATGCAACATGGGCTAAATAACATGAAAGAAGTAAAGGTCACCTTATTTTGACACTACAATCGCAGAATAGCATTGCAGAGGGGCTAGCCAATCAAAAAGGTATTTAAACAGCATTTTCACCATGTTGTATCCTTGACCTTTCTGCTATAGCATGAACAATCTATAAAAAGAATATATGAGAAGAATGTTGTTGATTGAAGCCTAAATAGAAACTGCTTCTTGCAGGTTTGGTCCGATAATGATCTGGCCTGGCCTAAACTCCCAAAGCTGTTAAGGTGGATGTATAATTAATTTTCACTGTCTTAAAAAATAATGTGTGAACATTTCAATATAGGTGTTTTCATTTGTGTGAGTTTACTGTAATTTATATACATTTTGTTGTAGGCATCCAAACTGTTTCAGGCCTGCAAATGATTAACAGATCGAGCCTTTGGAGGTTTGAGCTTCAATGTGTCTGTGTAGTTTGTTGTCATATTCATCTGCTAGTTCAGAAGCACATTGTGGTCCTATATGCAATTTACACAACTGTAATGCAGAGACTGGAAACCACCAGCATGCACATCATGGAAACATGCATCGTAGTAGGAGACATCTTAGATCAATCAGTCAATCAATCAATCAGTCAATCAATCTTTATTTATATAGCGCCAATTTATAACAGTGTTATCTCAAGAAGCTTTCCATAAAGAGCAGGTCTAGACCAAACTCTTTCATTAGAGAGAGACCCAACGATTCAGGAATTCAACATTAAGGATAGTTAATATATGAATAATAATAACACGACTAATATTATTAAAGAGTGGCAGCGGCCGACGATCCGCAGCAGTGATTCATGAAGTCAGAGAACCACAGCAGGAGAACCAGGACCAGGATCCACAGGAACCTGAGAACCACAGCAGGAGAACCAGGACCAGAATCCACAGGAACCTGAGGGATGAGAAAAGCGCAGAAAGGCTCCGGGGGAAGATAGCAAGTTAGTAACAGACATTAAGGGACATAAGGATGTCTCCATCCTTATGTCCCTTAATGAGGAGGAGAGAGGAGCCCAGTGTATCATGGGAAGTCCCCCGGTCCAAGACCTGAGCCAGCCCTAAACTATAGGCTTTATCACTAAGGAAGGTTTTTAGCCTAGTTTTAAAAGTAGAGAGGGTGTCTGCCGTCTCCAGTGGTCAAACATTCAACCCAAATTATATTCACTCATTCATTGATTCTGGGTTTGTCACTGGGGGAGAGGTAGTGGGTGTAGTCTTGAGAAGTTTACCAACCTATCCCACTATCCAGTGGAGAGGTGCTGTCCGGGACCTCCGCTGGCCGTGGTGTGGTGTGGCGTCACCTGGAAGTAGTCACGCTGAGGGGGGACGACCGTAACAACAAGATGGCGGAGAATGAGGAGTTTCGGGTAGGCGAAAAGAAAAACACTGATTGTGACTTTCTTCGCTGAATATTTTAACGTGTAGCGATAACATGCACCGAATAAACTGGTGGACACATGACGTGTGTAGCAGACGGGCGGAGCGGACAGGGTGCTGCCAGGCGGGAATGTGCATATTTGGAGCAAATCGTTTCGTTAATGCTAATGCTAACAGCTTGTGACTAGCCAGTTGCTAATAGGAACCCTGTTAGCTCGCTGCAGCTAGCTGCGGATACTGAATTGTGTTGTTGTTATAACTGCGTCTAGTTACTAAGTCATAATCTTAGTACGCATGTGTTCAAATCGGTTACGTAATCTTTAAGTAATATTATTCATTCTTCTATGAAATCGGTGACACGCCGGTGAGCATCCACCCACAAAGCCAAACGTTACGTTGCGTCAGGGTGCTTTAATGTCACGATCTTATTGATCACATTGTTATATAACAACGTAGATTTAATGTCGGTGTTTAAGCTGTTTAACCAGGGACGTCATGCAAGTCAGGGAATTCATTTTATACACTCAAATCTACTCTAGCATCCATCCCCACTGCCACTGCAAGAGAGTCATGACCTGTCTGCTTGACCTAAAACTTCTGAGGGACATGTATTCACATAGAAAGACCTCCTTATATTCACAGTGCAAATGAATTGAGAATGAAGCCACAGGTAAAAGAAGGACCACATCTTTCAATTAAACCTACATACATGGAAAAATAGCCTGTCAGTATAATTGCTAACCCATCTTGCTCTATCAGCCTCCTGACTGAGGACAGCCTGGGCTTTTTTAAGATTGAGGAGATTTTCCTCTGCATCTTCACCTGGAGGCATCAAATGGAATTCAGTGTTTTGCAAACTGTGATAGAGGTAGAAACTATTTGCTGGGTGCTGTAAGATCCACACTGCTCTCCTTTCCTAACGCTAAACAGAATACACTAAACACAACAACCTGGCTGAGGGATGGCTCCTAACTTTAACTGGTGCAAGTCTGCTGTTTTGCATACTATGCCTATATTTCTTAAGTGCAATTAAGTGTGTATAACTCATTTTCACACATTTGATAGATGCTCTACTAAGCACGGAAGCAAAATACAATATGAAACTGTAGTCTTTTTACTCCAGTGTGCAACAGTGTTACCTGCTGGTAGCGTTCTTTTAGAAGAAACCAATACCATAGAGAAAGGAAGGGGAGAAAACGTATTGAAATATCACGACATAATTGGAAGAATACCTTTGACCCATAGTATAAAAACACCACGACTATATATTATAAAAAGTAATGGGGACCGTGCCCCATCAGCTTGAATAGACATGAAGCACCTGTGTTTAACAACTTACCATTTACATTGTACAGCTTATGTCTAAACAGTGCTTTTTAACGTGAATAACTCCTGTCAGACACAAAGCTGAATAATTATCCGCGCCGATTGATTGCTTAGTAGCTTGATAACGTGTTTGGTAATCAGACTTTAACGTTAGTAATGTTGGTCAAGGGACGCTGGATCCCCCCCAGCTAATCTGTGACCAGAAAATTCAGTGTTTTGGGTGTGAACAAAATATCTGTTCTAGGCTACTTAAGTGAGTCTTGTCCACCATATCTAATCTATGTCTAATCTACTCAGTATTTGTGGTGGTTTCTAACAAAAAGTCTTATTTATATACAAGTGCACGTTGAACTTTGACCCACTTGCTCATACATCCGTTGCAGTATACTGTAAATGGGCACTATTTTCTGACAATGCACAGAGGAGCTGTTCAGTCTTTGTCCCCTTGCTGTAACAATGCAGTGCTCTCACTGAAGTGTGTGAGAAGGCAACGTTTGTTTGACACAGGACTATTATCAGTCTGAATGGGGTTCTGCTCTCAATTGAGCAATCATCAACGGACATTCAGGCATTTTGGGAAATGAGCTTGTTTCTTTTGTAGCTGGAATTACATCAGTGGATAGGTGTCAGTTTGATTTCAGTGCCTTGCCCTCAGTAAAGAGATTCTTCCTTGATCACCAATGTAGATCAGCAATCCACATTGTAATATTCCTCTCTTCTGCTCCTCTTTCATTGCTATCCAATAACATTTGTTCGTTGTTATGTGCTTTGTCATGTTTCCATATTTTGATTTAACAATTTGCTTAAATAAATCTGTACATGAGAACAGTATGGAAGGGTAAGAAGAGTTCACTCATTTCTTCTTATTTTGCTGTTGGATTGAGACAGTTCTTTGCAGATGAGGTAGTTATTGTCTGTAAGTCAGAACTAGTTGTCTTGTATGCCTAAGGATATTTTAAGGAGTGTAATTTGATGATCAGTGTCTCAATGTTAGAATGAAGCTCTGCAGAGACCTGCTGAGTTTTTTTTAACAGTAGCTATTTTGCTCAGTATCAAATCACAATTATGAGTTATCACAGAAAGGCCGTAAATGTCAGGGAGAGACATAAGTCGTTTTATGTAGTTGACAAAAGTTAATGTCTGCCCTGCAAATGTCACATTTGTGCTTGTGAGTCCTTCATTTATGTTCTTGCTTGTGTAGTGACTTCTTGTCAGATCTTCAGAGAGGGGTAACTATAGTGACCACTGATATCTCTGTTTGCAGGAGTTGGTCCTGTAACACAGACTGTTGACTGATGAAACAGCCGTGTGCCACAACACCAAAACCAGCATGAATCTCCAGCAGCCAGCCCCTCTCATGCCCCCTGTCCACCCTGATGTGCAGATGAAGGCCCTGCCGTTCTATGACGTGCTGGATGTCCTAATCAAGCCCTCAAGTCTAGGTCTGTGGTGTTTTCTGTCTGTTTTTGTTATAAGGATAACACATATACAGCTTTTTTTATGTTGCAGTTTTTATGGTCTCTGAAGTTCTTACACTCTAAAGTAAATTGATAAAGGCTCTGCGTTGGTTCTGTAAATTGAATTGGTGTGCTGTGCACATTTAGCTTTTATTCTAATTTTTCTTTTCTAGATTTTTATTTATGTTATTCCATAAGAACGTTATATATTTTAATCTCAAAGCAGCTCCCAATAACCAAGAGAAAGTGGAATATGTTGCACATGCTGTCTGCAAATGAATAGGCCAAACAGTTGTCAACTCATGATACTTTGTCATCTCTTACTTTTTATTTTTTGTTGTTAAGAGAAGTTAAATAAATGCAAAATGTCACACAATAAATAGAAGGCTTCAAATACACCCTGTGAGCTGTGATCCACATAAGAGTTTGATAACTAAACTGAGTATAAGAAGCATTTTTTTACTCCTTTTTTAACAATGAAAACCAAACCTTGCTAATGTGTTTAATGCTGTTAATACTACCACCCTGGAAATGGCTGATCAAAGGCTCTAAGCCACATTAATGTCATACAGGAGTTTCCCATCAACCTCCAAGTCCTAATTTTAACTGAAAGATTTTCTGAAAGCTCTGATGTATCTGACTTGGCACTGCTTCACATCACCTGGTTTGTAGTGAGTCCTGTAGGCAATTACAACACAGCAGAATGAAAAACATGGAAATGTAAAACCGATGAGTTAATGTGGAGAAAGTAATGAGAAATGAGTTAATGGGGGGAATGTATGAGAAACTTTTTGATGAATTACTCTATTGAGACATAAAAGAAATGCAGACTTATAGATGAATATGTAAATATGCTCTGTACGGAGATCATTAATTATACTATGTGTATGTGTGTCATCAATTGTGTTTTTTAGGAGCGAGTACTGCACAGAGGTACCACCAAGAAAAATATTTTATCTTTGCTTTGACGCCACAGCAAGTTCGAGAAGTATGCATATCCAGGTAGGACTTTTTGTTAATTGCACAGTTGTTTGTTAATCCACAGTTACTGAGGAAAGACGCCCATGTTTGTGATCAATGATCAACAAAGTCTGTTTAACATTGTTTGCTTACAGGGACTTTCTACCTGGTGGCAGAAGGGACTATATGGTTCAAATTCAACTGAGGTGAGAATGTTCAACGTTTCTGACCTGTGGATGATGGATCTTGGGATTCTTTGAAATTCTTAAAAACTTAGAATCTGAAAGAATGAAATTAGTAAGACACTTTCATCTCTTAGTATCGAGTCAGCAAAATGGTTCAAAGCAAAACTCTTTTAAATTGATATTAAATAACTGAATGACTCCAAACCCTCCTACATGATTGTGTCACCTCTTGCCATCACTGGTATACTGAAACCACTAAACATGTATAGTAAATAGGGGAAACACTGATTCAGAGCATAGCGCTTCAGTATCATCAAACGGTTCTGTTGAACATCATCTGAACTTTTAATATGAGAGAACAGTCTGCGCGTGTGATTTTTAAATATGTATTTAGGCTCTTGAATGTTTCTCTGTATGTTACAGGTTTTGCTTGTCGGAGACAAGTTGCCCTCAAGAAGACAATTACCCAAACAGTCTTTGTATAAAGGTCAATGGGAAACTTTTTCCTTTGCCAGTAAGTGTTTGCTTTACTCCATGAACAGTATCAATAAGAAGTCAATCCAATTGAAGTATTCTGCTATTAAAACACTAACAAAGCATTTTATTCCCGTAGGGTTATGCCCCGCCACCAAAAAACGGTGTGGAACAGAAAAGACCAGGAAGACCTCTAAACATTACCTCCCTTGTCCGACTCTCCTCTGCAGTACCCAATCAGATCTCAGTGACATGGGCACCTGAAATTGGAAAAGTGAGAACATAAACCTCACTGGAAATCTTTTTGTGTTCTCCCTTCTTTTTTCCTGTCCTCGAGGTGGGCGGAATGTGTTGGGACAGTAACAGTGACTTCTCTGTTAAGGTTGTTTTATCATGTTGTTTTTCAGACCTATTCTGTATCTGTATACTTGGTGCGGCAGCTGACATCACCGCTGCTCCTGCAGAGGCTGAGGATGAAGGGCATCAGAAACCCAGACCACTCCAGAGCACTAAGTAACTATACACTAAACCACTATGACAACATTTCAGCATTCTACACTAGAAGGTATGCAGCAGCAGTAACTAAAGGTAGTCCCACTTGACTAGAGGTGAGAGACCTGACCTGAAGAGTACCCATCAGTATTGGTTCCACAAGGTTTCTGGTGTGTATGCTCTAATGGCTCTGTGAGAAGACAAGGAGTAGACGGTACACTAAATGTCATTTTAGTGGGTTAGAGCAGGATGGTGAAATTATTTTAGGCCGGTAACTGCAGAGGCATTGTGGCCCAGAGTTAAAATGTTTAAACTTTTTGCCATCCTCCGCATTGTAATTTACAACTGGATGTTATGTAGCTCCCTCAAACACAGAAAACATGAAAATGAGGCTCAAATGAATTTTTAGATTAAAGGGTAGGGATCAACACTTTTTGAGAGTGTGGGGCTGCCCCCTGCTGAGGGCTGGATCTGTGGGTTGGATCAGTGAGGTTGATTTTGGTTTATTTGATGCCTTTTTTTTTTCATTCATGGTTTCTTTTCCTCTGTGCTCCTCTCCCTGCAGTTAAAGAGAAGCTGACAGCAGATCCAGACAGTGAAATTGCTACAACAAGCCTTCGCGTCTCACTTATGTGCCCGGTAAATAGAGCATCTGTATGATTACACCAACTTTCAAACTATTTTGACGCCATAAATTAAACTTGGCAGAGAGATAAGAAGTCCCCTCAAAATCGGTGCACTATTGTGTCCATGGATTAGATCAGGGAAAGTACAGGGGAGTCTTTGAGTAGTGGCATGTCGCTGCTATTCAACCAGCATATGGCACGTGAAAACGATATGTCATTCTACCACTGACACTGTTAATGGTCGGACTCTATCTTAAGGCATGCTCCACGAGGTTAGCATCACATCAGTGACTGTTGCTTACAATGAGTTGTTGTCTATAATGTCACAGTAACTGCTGGTGGACAGTGGCATATTGGTGACATACTATTTTCATATGGGTAACGCATTCTGAAGTGCAAGACCTCAGCAGTGTTTCTGTAAAAATGCGCCACAGCTTTGCGTTTGTGCAAGGAACCAACAAGTTTCTTCATTCACTTGTTCTGACTGACCTTTGTGTGTTTTGTCCTTCAGCTGGGTAAGATGCGGCTGACGGTACCGTGCAGGGCAGTGACCTGCTCTCACCTGCAGTGTTTCGATGCAGCCCTCTACCTGCAGATGAATGAGAAGAAACCCACCTGGATCTGTCCTGTGTGTGACAAGAAGGCCGCTTACGAGAGTCTCATCATTGATGGGTTAGTTCAACTAATTCAACCACTTCACGCAAAATATGACCTGCTGTTGCTGAGTCAATTGTACATTCAGATTCTATAGCGTGTATTAGATGTTACTTAAATGTGTCAGATACATATTTAGGTAAATATCAGATTGGACTCTGTTTTGGAGATGCCAGTGTTAGAGGATTAGGGCCAGAAACAGTTGACTGAGACATCCCTAATTTTAACACCAAGATAATAGATTAGAAAGGCACCATTTCAGTGTCATTTTTCAAATGTATCATGCTCGCGTGTATTAAAATTCACCATTAAACTTGGAAGTTTTAATGGATCATGGCAATGAAAACTTTGGGACCTAAAAACACATGAATGGATCAGAAGCTGACAAAGTCAATTTGCTTGTGTGACTCGTTGGTGTACAATTATTGTATATTGGTTATTGAAGTGTTTTACTCTTTGTTCAGTTTATTCTTGGAGATCCTGAACGACTGTTCAGATGTAGATGAAATCAAATTCCAGGAGGATGGAACTTGGTGTCCCATGAGACCAAAGAAAGAGGCCGTCAAGGTCCCCTCTCAGTCAATTCCAAAGATTGAGAGTAAGTATCATCTTTATACCCGGGCATGGTTGTATTGTATTTGTGTGTATCAAAGCGGGTTACATCTTCTTTCTGTGTGCCTTACTGTTGTCCAAAAATGCTAAAAACACATGTGTGAGCTGGGTGACTTGTTCCTTCATTACTGTAGTTTATTTAGACTCAATCCCACAAACACCATCCTGAGGCAAATCAAATGTGTATTCATCCACAGCTGAAATACATGATATGCATGAGAAAAGATAACAGCTGTGAGTAACAAAGGCTGAGGCAGTCACAAATTCAGATAGCGCCAAGGTGTTCAACCACCTATGCCTCCATTGTTCCCAAGATTTTGCCAAGGCATAGAAAGTAAATTACAGTTATATGCTAGCCAAAAAAATGGGAAATTTTACATTTAAGGTCTTAGTTGTGTTCAAACTAAGTTATCATGACACTAGATTTGACCATATTTGCTCTCTCCTGGGTATTTGTTAGACCGTGTCAAAGAAACAAGAGAGAGCCAACGATTCAGGTCATCTAATGCTGTTAGTATGAAGATATGGCTAGTGCATGGATGACACTATCACCCAAAATGTGCTCGTCTTTCTTCATTGAACGTTGCCATACACAGAGTATGTGTAAAATGTGAAGAGGAGAAAAGTATGAAACGACATGGCCAGTGGACATTAAATCACAGTGTGTATATCTGAGTGGTTAGCAGGCAGCTGTCCCCTGCTCCCTGCAAGTGATTACATTTGGCGCTTTTCCATTACACAGTTTTCGCTCTACTCGACTCGACTCGACTCCGTTTGGGTCGTTTTCCATCACAGTAGCGTACCACCTCAAAGTGGGTGGGGTCGTCATAGCAAGGCGGCCCGAAACTCCAGCGGCGTAATCTGTATGCGGCACAAACACAAACACAACTACGGACATGGAGCGTTTGGTTTGTGTGTAGCCGTTTACCTCGTTCACAGAAATAATAAAAACGTTTCCAGGGTTTTAAAAAAGTCGCTCTCATGACTCATCCAGTGGCGTCACTCCCTGGCCAATCAGTGGCCTGCAGTCTGGTGACATCATACGACATTTTCAGCTCGACTTAGCTCGCTTGGAACCCTGGCCGAGTAGGTACTAAAATAGTACCTGGTACCAGGTACTATCGCCTGGTGGAAAACCCTACAGGTCGAGTCGAGCTGAGTAGGTGCTAGTGGAAAAGCGGCAATTGTATTGTTCGGCCCTGTGGATCTTTTGTTTATCGGTTTATTTGTAAAAATGTACAGATAGATATTGTGATTATCATTATCATTACCCTGAATTCTTTGGCCATGATAATTGTGTGGTGAAAATTTGAGATTGTGACAGCCCCAATGGGAATCAAAAGGTTTGAAGCTGAGCACCACAGACAGAGTAGGGAAACAGACAGCACGCTGTTGGTTTTGGTCTTTTCGTAGGATTTGTTGAAATAAGAGATAACACTAGCCCTGTCCTTTTAGCCTCAGCTCCTTTGCGCCAAGTGGCCCCCCACTCTACGGAGCCCAGCTCCACCAAGAAGGCTGACGTGATTGATCTGACTCTGGAAAGCTCTTCTTCCTCTGATGATGAAGAGGACACAGACCCTCCACTGAAGAAACGCTGCGTTTACATTTCCAAGAGCGAAGACATGCATGCGAAGGGGTGAGCAAGCCTCTCTCTGTTGTTTCACATAATAGACAGAACCAACCGTGTTCCCAAACTAAATCAGGGTTTAATATCATCTTTATGAGTATTGTATGTATTAGTGACAATGGTCTACATCAGGGGTGTCAAACTCAATCAAAGAAAGGGACAAAATGTAAAACACGGTCTAAGTCGCAGGCCAAACGGGCTCAACATTTAGCGAAGACTCTAATAGTGACTCTTTTATTATAGTATATAATATAATATGATAATATAATATATATATATATTATCCAGAAATATGAATGTAAACAGCCAAACTTCAACAACTTTTCCTCAATAAAATAAATAGAATTTTAAATAATTTTTTTCTTTTTTGTACTATCCTCATGTTTTGTCTCATAGTGTCGTCTTATATTTATATTCTTTAATTATGGCCATATCAGCTCCACAAACAAGACACACAGGTTCACCTCCGATATCGACAAACAGGTAAAATTCTGCCCCCCACCTGCTTTGAAAGTCTCTGTTTTCAAAGTCCAGTTGTCGTTTAGCCATTTATTTTGGGGGGGGCTAGCTTAATGGCGCGTTTCCACTAGTACCTACTCCGAGTAGAGCTGAGTAGGTTCTAGTGGAAACGCGCCATAAGCGTCGCTGTAACATCGCTGAGCGAGGCATTGATCCGCTGATCGGTGTGTCATTATACCTGGTGGGAGGAGGGGCTGCTGCACGGGTCCTGACTAGCGCGGCAGCTGTTCAGTGCATTGTGGGATTTGTAGTATTAGAGGTGGGAGTGCTGTTTACCGACGGGCCGTTCTTAATAGTCACATGAAATTATCTCACGGGCCGTATATAATTGTATCGCGGGCCGGATGTGGCCCGCGGGCCTTGAGTTTGACATATGTGGTCTACAGTATCCACAGCAATGTTACACTTTTTCATTTTACTGTTGCCATGCAGTTATGGTAAAAGCTTTAATATGTTGGAGGAACTACTGTTTCCACAAAGCATGTAATCAGAGTTTGCTGTTTTCTCTCAGGGTGTTGACCTACCAGCCCACTGTGCGAGTGCCAAATGTCCAGGCCCTGGACCCGTCATATCTGACCTCAACACTTGCTGACTATGCAGTCCCCTTCCACCCATCCACCCTGGCCACCATTCCCACAGACATGCAAAGTGAGTCCACTAGATGGGATAACAGTAACCATTATCTTTCTCACTATGTGGTACTTTTAATAATCATTTTTTTCCACTTGTTATGTGCAGGTCTGGATTTGTTTTCCTTAATTCAAGCAGATCCTCAGGTATGTTTGTTACACACTTCTGCCAAGCCATGCACCGTTTGTAGAAACCGATCTGGAAGATGTTGATAACGATCAACCTGTTTTTCCTGCTCAGCATTACCGGCCACAGATGTTCCTGGACAACCTGACGAGCAGCATGCAAAGCGCAGCAGCGGCCAGCACCAGCTCAGCCCTGGTCTCCTCCTCCAGCAGCCACTACGACACCAACACCCACTCTGCCAGCTCCATCCATGAGACCCGGGTCATCACAGGAGGAGGGGCGTCTGCGGGAGGAGGGACTGACAGTGGCATATCAGATATCATTTCACTAGACTGAGCCACACCTCACTGGACCTTTGCAGGCCTGTTTTCTGTGGCTGTTTTAGTCCAGACTACGTGCACATGTACATGGCACGTTAAGTTTTACACAGAAGCACCCAAATTGGTATACATGAGCACTTTGATGGGCTGAACATTTTCACAAGTACAAAACTCTATCCTGGCATATTTGTTTTTGCCCTTGGGGTTTTCAATTGCAAATGGGATTTTCATTCCTATCTAGGACGATACATTGCTTGAGGGCCAAGGGCAACATTGTATGTCAGCAAAAAGTCATTTCTCCAGAGGTTTTCATGACTTCAACATTTGGCAAATATTAGTGAGTAAGCCCTGCAATAGGCTAATGTTCTCTGATGTTTTAGCCCTGGTTTAGTCTAATATTTCACTGTGTTTTAGCCCTGGTTTAGTCTAATATTTCACTGTGTTTTAGCCCTGGTTTAGTCTAATATCTTCCATTGGTTTAGCTCTGGTGTGGTGCAATATTTTTAGCTTTAGTTAAATCTATGGTTTGGTCTGCCCCCTCCTTAGAAAAATCTCTCACGCAGTGAGTGGAATCAGTGAAACTTCTCACATGAGTTATTTATGTCAGTGATTGGGAACTTGAATTAGTGTTTTTTGTATTTCGATGTCCAGATTCATTATGACCTTAAGACGAGCTGTTCATCATGAACAGCTCGCGTAGGTGTAGCAATATTTTAATAACCCTGTGCTCTGCCGAGGTTTTCTTGGCAGGAAGAAACATCTGTAACGCTGCTTTACTTGTTCCAGTGTTGGAAATATTTAGAACATTGAACTCTTCATTTATACCAATTTGTTTGCGTGCACATACATGTAAATCTGACTTGAGCCTATTTTGGCCTGAATGACCTGAACTGTGTGCCTCATTAGCATGGAGCAGAGTCAGGACGTGTTGAAGAGGAGTGTGGACTCCCTGCTCTCAGCAAGACATTTCACACAACATCCATGCAAGTGAATGAATGAGTGAATGGGTTGAAATAGGAAGCCCCTCTGAGAAAAAGACTGATTTGAAAAGACTGTTGACTGTGAAAGGTGTCTGAGCTCCTCACACACCTGGACAGGGCTGTTTCTGTCTGTTTATACTGTTATCTGTGCTGGCTTTCTAAAGCCCCATTTTGCCTTTTATTCACACTAATGAGAACACGGAAGAACACAGGTCAGTAATTCAAATGTTTTCATTGGTTCTAACAGCTGTCAGTCAGTACTTGGACCTGGTTTTGAATAGGTTTGTTACAGGGCAGCTTACATGTCATACCATCATAAAATGTTCCTTTACTCCTTTGTAATTTAGTCAGAGCAATAATAGTTAAACTTGTGTTAGGTTAAAAAGAATTGGTCCATATCCCTACGCTACTGTGCTTCCCAAATCAAATTCCTTTCCTTTGTGGGTAGTCAATTCATTGGCTTAGGTAAGCTGTTAACATGACTTTGTTTTATTTAGAGAAATACACTTAAAGGAATAGTTCAGAATGTAGTCTAATTCGCACAAGTGTTTCCAAGAGTGAGATTTTTCAGATTAATACCAATTTCATGTCTCTGTTAAGTACAGACCTGGAGTCAAGATGTGGTTAACGTAGCCTTAGCATAAAGACTGGAAGCGGGGGAAACAGCTAGCCTGGCTCTGTCCAAAGTTCAAAAACACACCTACTAACGCCTCTAAAGCTCACTAATTAACATGTATTTCATTTGTTTGGTCCTTACACAAACAGAAACGTAAGAACCACCAGTTTTGTTGGTTTTAAGCATCATGTGCTGTCAACATTTGGAAGTCTACTCTGTAATTCCTCTGAGCTCTGACCTCTGAGCTATTTTTGGATTGTGTTGTATGTTGATGATGCTGTGTTGGTTTGGGATGATAGATGGAAATAACATGAACATTTGCGCAGTGTTAACACCTACACTAAATCCCACTTTCTCACAGCTGACAGCAAGCGGTAACATAAAGAAGAATAAACAGGGCAGCTACTGTATCACACCTACATTATCTGGACTGCTGGCTGTGTATGTGGACTCCAGTTAAGAGGAGCTCAATCTCAGGGACCTACACTCCACTATTCTGGGTTTGACAGACAGAGTGAATTCAAACACTGACGCATGGAAACAACACTGTCAGCATCTGGAACTGAAATACAGATGGTGATTTAAAAGTTAGACTGTAATATTTTTAGGTCAGTGTCTGTGTTTTTCAAATATTATGCTATTATGAATGTTGACAGTTTGAAGTTTACATGTTAAGACTGTGATAAGGGTTAGTTTGCCCAAATTACAAAAAATTCCTCACTTAACTGTGGTGGTATTTAGTTATGGGGAAGGTTTGGGTTTATTTGAACAGGTTTTCAGATTTCTGTCTTCTAGATGTCTCCACTGAATTTGGTCTGTGCATTGAAAAAATGACATTTAAAGAATTCAATATCCACAAAGTCATTATCCCACTGGGAAGTTCATAGGCTGGAGACAATCTTGTCTGGAAGTACTATGAAAACTGCCAGTAAAACTATTCCTGAATTCAATTCACTTTCATTGAGAAATCTCGTAGACATATCTCAAAGCCTGGATAAATAAAACCACAGGGAGAGATACCACTAGGTTAGTGAGAAAATGTTAATTTTGGTGGACCAACCCTTAGTAACCATAGCATAATAAGTAGGGAAAAAAGTATAAATGTGCAAAATCAACACAATCAAATTGTTTTCCACATTAAAAGCACCTTCACTCAGAAAAAAACAACAGAACAGTGGGGAGTGTTTACAAGGAGGTCACTCTGGTGAAATTACTGATTAGACTTTTTAACACCATCTCTGTTCACTTGCAGGCAGAAGGTGGTGACAGGAATCCATGTGATCCCATGTCATGTTTTTTTATACTTTCCGGATTTTGAAACATAATCCAGATCACTTTCTACTTAAACATGTTAACAGGCTCTGAGAAAAGTACTGATTTTCGTTTGCTTCAAATTCAGTTTATTACAGGACGGTTTATTACAAAATTGTATTTGTTTTCCTGTATCTGTAAACTTGCAGCTTTTTGACTTGTGGTATCATGTGTGAGTGTTTTTTATGATTAAAAGTTTTCTTTTTTATTCACTTAAAATCTGTTGCTTAAACAAACTTCACAGAATTACTCTTAAGGGTGTCTTAAAGAGGCAACGTACAAAATGTAAGTGAAAAGAAGAAGTGAAAAATTCAAGCAACTAATTCCTTCTTTCAATGAAGTGGACACTGTAGGAGTGCTCTCAAGTGATCACGCCATCAATTACATGTATAAATAGGCAGTCAGAAAAGGATTTAACCTTCACCTGTGCCATTGCTCATTAAAAAAAATATATTTATTACATTTTGCCGTATGTGCTATTCTGAAAAAAACATGATTTGAAAAATTCTAGTTCATGTGTGAAATCATAATCTCTAATGAACAACAAATGAATATATTTGTAATATATGTAATAACAATATTGGCTGACACCAGGACCAGGTGAGGAATACAGCTGGTAGATGAGGCAGATCAGAGAAATGATGTAAGATTGACTGATACAAGGGAAGTGATTACACTCAGGAACAATTCAAGAAATGTTCGCCTGGTTGCATCCTTTCAAACGTGAGGAAGCCTGAGAGTAAACCTACTCTTAATTATTCATATGGCTTCAGGTTGATTTGTAGTAATCTTGTACTGTATTGTAGAGTCATTCCAAAATATATATTAATATTAGGCTGTGTGCTGCAGCCATCTAAGACCCCCGGAGCCCCGTACTTGAGCACACATCATTCTTGGCCCAATCGGATTGTTTCACATTTTCATTTGTGGGAAGAGGAATCACCAAAGAGGAAAAGGCTCCTCTCGTCTTCCACAGGAGGGCAGTACAGCCTCAGTCAGCGACATCTGCCACAGACTACCAATACTTGTGAAACCGAGAGCAAGTTGCTCTCCAAATGTGGTTTGGACTGCTGATGAAAAATTAGTATGGTGCATCTTGTCTAGTTGTATGAGATGAATTCTTTTTCTTCAGGAACTCTGACAAATAAAAAAAAAAAATCAATCACAGCAATGTCAAATTTGCCTGTAAAGGAAACAACAGTCAGTAGATGTTCTTCCTCTGAGGACAAACTACTATTGAGTTACCAAAAACACTTTGCTTTTTGTTCACCATCCACAAATTAGCCCTTTGTTTGTAGAAAATAATAACTTGGAAGTTTTGAACTTGCAAAACTGATTCTTAAATCACAAATGTGAGAGAAATGGAGCACTGTAATATCCCCACAATGACCCCCTGTCAGCTACGGCGAAATACTGTTTTTAATCTTTGTGAAACAGTTCGGGGCCACAAGGCCAAATTAATCATTGTACACCCAACATGTCAGGTCAGATGACAACTGGAGAGCAGGCGCAGCACAGCAGGGAGGGGAATGTGGGGAAAGCAGAGGCAAAATAGGGGGGAAAAGTCAACTTGGGAAATCAGATTCAACCATCAAACATGGACTCAGTGAAGGTTGAGGTTAAGTTAAGGTCAGTACCATCCTCAGGTGTTTGTTTGCTGGCTGTCAAAGAGCAGGCACGACGAAAACAAGACCAGACCTTTAATAATGATGTAATCCTGAACCTGAGGTAATTTAGACATTTCTGAAGGTTGGAGTCTTGATACACATTTTGTTGTTTCAAATGAGAAAAACCTGTTATGTAAGTAACAATACAAACGTGAAAAATGTGTTTGCAACATCGGTATTTAAATTTCTATATAATATTATCAGAAGATCTTTTTGTTACCACAAATATGTTCAATATACGTTTCAGCTTTTAACATAAACTATTACATATTAACATTTTTTTTTTAAACTGAATTTCAGGTAGAATCTTCCTCCTCGATCTGAGCATCATGCAATATAAATCCATTTATCAGTTGACGGTATTTTATTTCAGGATTATATGGGTTGGTAATTTCCTCTGTTTCAGAGAGCCACATCATCAGCAGTCGTGTATTATGGCTCCAGCTTGCGGCGAAGGCACTCTGCTCTGAGGAGGCAGCACGGTGGTGCGGTGGTTAGCACTGTTGCCTCACAGCAAGAGGGTTCCAGATTTGAATCTGCTGGCGGTTTGAGCCTCAGTAGTATGGAGTAAGAACGGATTCTGCAGATACTCCAGCTTCCTCCTACACTCCAAACACATGTAGATTAGATTAATCGGTGACTCTAAATTGCCTGTTGGTGTGAGCGTGAATGATTGCCTGTCTCCATATGATGGCCCTGTCTGTGACTGTTAAAGGCGTTGACAGGCAAGCTGAACTTCTGAAATGTCAGATATCCAGCAGATCTGGTCAGGGTAAGTGCAACAGGTTGTGAAAAACTGGTCACAGCTTAGTAATGGTTGTGGTCATGGGTCATCATTACTGTTGGCAGGAAACAGTGGTCCCTGTAAACATAAACCTCCACTCTGATCTCCATACAAGCTTTTGCAGAACTGCATCAATGCCACGTTACTTCTGTTTTTGTACCAGACAGACTAGAGCCATAATTGCCAATAGAAATCCTTGACAGGTCATATTAACCCGGACCTGGATCTAAGAGGTAATCAGGTGCCAGCCAACGTGACGCTTTAAATATAAGGCAAAGTATTTTTGTGTCTATCTTCCAATCTTCCTACCACAACCAAGTGTGCACATTTAGAATTTGTGGCATTTCCATTCAATTCATACAACGTCACCACATAACAAAATTACTGTATGTAGAAAAGTAAATGATCTGATATTTGGATCCCATCTGAAGTCTGACCTGCCACACAGCACAGAACATGACAATTTATCATGTGTTGCAATCCAGGAGGACACCTCCACCCTAATTTTAAACCCTTACTGTAACCTCGACCTGACTCCAGTTTTAAACCTCCATCCTTTATCCAAATCCTAAAACAGCATCTTGAGGAAGGGAAGATCAGCCAAAACACCCTTATGTTGAGCTGCAACAACAGAGCCTCTCCACAGCTGTAATAGGTTTTCAAAAAGACAGCAACAGAGGAAGTTACACACACACACACACACACACACACAGGTCGGAGCAGCGAATCTTTAAGTGGGGCGTGGTTCTGACTGGCAGTGGATGGCAGACAGAGGCAAGATCCCAATTATTGGTGGAATGAAGCAGCAGTTGTTGCTCTCATCGAGGTGGCCAGGAGGCTTGTTAGGTGTTCAGCTGCTGGAGGAGCTCCTCCTCTGGGAGCTTTCCTCTCACATCTGTCTCGAAGCCTAGTTACCTGTCAGCCTCTGTCCTAACAGAGCCCTGTGAAATGAACTATTATGGTTGAAACCAGTTAACCAATATAACACTCGTGGCTTAAACTTGAGTAACAGCTCGGGCAGTGGTGCTTTCTGTGTATAGTTTTATAAAATGTCCGTTTACTCGGGAATGCGATGGCTGCTGTTCCATACTGTGGCTGTAATGGCATCACTTAAACAGTTTATAGGAGAGTGTCCACTGAAAGAATCAGTTCAGACTATTATTATGATTCTAACTGAGCATCCAAAGGAGAGACCAAAACAACCAGGGGACGTCTTTCATGGAGGAATTATAGAAAGTTAATTAAGGAAAATGAAGAGTTTGAAATGATGTTGTAGGAGTTTATTTCACCAGTTCATCTGACAGAGTTTGTCCAACGTTGTGTGAGGAGCTTCCTCACCGCTAAACACTTCACTGTCTTCACCAGCTCATCTCTAACCAGCCGACTAACTCTTAACTAGCTCTAAGTTGAAATGTTCAGCTGAAGTCTTTGTTCCCATCCCGTGGTTGAAACTCTCATCTTACTGCAGTGATGTAGAAGTAGTTTATCAGCACAACATGACTTCACTGTTAGGTGTGGTCACTGATGCAGTACTCCTGACCACACCCTGCATTACTGCTGCTACAACAGACTGGAAACTTTCAACCAGATGAGGTCAGTTAAGTACTGCTGAGCAGCTTCATCGCTAATCACAATATGCCTGTTCAAGACAACAACGTCCCCATGCCCCCATTTAATCTGCTCACATAACTGTAGTTGTTAATATGTGTTGTTTGTATCAGGTGGTGTTTGGTCTTAGCCACAGACAGGCTATGGGCAGGCAGAGAGACAGAGCAGTGATTAAAAGGTTTGTCCATTCTAGTTGTGTCTCCTGTGTTGTGGGGTAGAGGCAACCATGTCCGGGCTCTGTCTCCATTGATTTGTCAGGCAAAACAGACCCACACCTGTGTTTGTTGGGCTGTTAGCAGTTTAGCTGCAGAGACAGTCATCAGTGTCCAGCCTCTGTTGCCTCTTTGTGTGTTTTCAGCATATTTGCATATTAAATGTTCCATATCGTCCAGTCCAGCGGACACACTGGCAGGTGCACACAGGGCTGAGGTCTTCATTCAGGAGCAAACAATCATCTATCAGGTGACAGCTCCTCATAAGATTTGTAATTCAAAGTAGGCCATAAGAATGTTAAATACAGAGCTGAAACACAGTGACCTATATAATATTACAGAAGTCATGTTGTGTCATTTCTCACATTGTTAAAGGAAAACTCAGAGGAGAATTTTAAACATGGACCCTGTTTGGTGTCTAAATGACTGGTAGGTACAAAAAGTGTTTGAACTGGTCCAGCAGAAAATAGAGCAACTATGTCTGGGGAGGGGCGGCTGTGGCTCAGAGGTAGAGTGGGTCGTCCATCTATCGGACAGTCGGCGAGTCGACCCCCCTAAGTCAGCATGTCGAAGCGTCCTTGAGCAAAACACTGAACCCAAACTCGCTCCTGAAGCACAGGTCGCAATTCCGACCCTTCTGTTGGACCGATTTAATGAATCTATACACAGAATAGTAGAAACTAATCCAGTCGTTAGGAGCTGCTTGTGAAGTGTCTTAGTAAAATACTACTTAACCCTTTATGGGACAAGGGACCATATTTGGGACTTCAAAATGCCCCCCCTTGCCTCACCATGAGGCAGCAGAACTACCAGATCTCTCCGAGCCAATCAGCAACAATCAGGCTACATGACAGACTGGCAAGAAACCACATGGTGACTTCACTGAACTTGATTTTCACCATGGAATTGAAAATCTTTTTGAAAAACTCACAAAAGTAAAAAAAAAAAAAGTCCAGTAATGGTCTAGGGTTGAAATTTTGAATTTCTAAGTATTTCAATGAGTGCCCTATAAAGAGTTAACTGACTTTTTGAACTATTTGGAACAATGTGATGATCAGAGGAGCAATCTCTACTCTTCTCTGCAGACTGCATTATTTAGACAACAGTATTTCCCATCACACAAAGCTATTGGCAAAACACTCCATTTGCTCCACTGGTCACGGCGGTCAGTGTGTTATTTGACAGAACACAGTTGCGTTCAGGTTGCTTGTGATTGTCTGCTGTGACCTTCAGACTCTGCTGAATTGACAGCCTTCTTTCACCTTTCATCCTCACTCTGTCTTAATGTTAATGTCCACGCATTTTTTCATCATAATATATTCTACACGTTTTGTTTTTCTAAAGTCCCAATATATCCTTGAACTGATCAAGCAAAAGAAAGCTTAGACAAGCAACATCTTCTTAACCCTCTCTCTCTTTGAACTGGCTTCCTTTTTTAAAGAGGCCACTTCTTTCTGGACTAAAATAATTGTGCACGTAGTGTGATTCCACAATCATGGCCTTTAATAGGTTGCTATAACAGCCTCCACTCCTCTGACTGTGTCCTCATACATTACACATACAGTAGAATATGTGAAATGTAATACCAAACGGATTCTGTCGTCATCCATCAGATAGAATGCTCATATTAAACTTCACCATTCACTTCCCTGTTCATACGCACAGTTCACACTCACACAGTCGTGCACATTCACATCTAAAAGATACCCAAAATGAGAATAGTGTCACCAGGTAAGTGCGTAAATGAGAGCCATGTTGCTTGAATTGTTTATGATTCTTCTTTGCTGCTGATTCTTACTTTTGGTTTGACATCATCCAGGAGACTTTTTAAAGGACACATGTCGTGCAAGCAGCAGTTTTTGTTTTTTTCAACATAAATGTGTCCTTGGTCCTAGGGCGGCTGTGCTCAGAGGTAGAGAGGGTCGTCCATCAATCTGAAGGTCGCAGGTTCGATCCCCAGCTCCTATGAGTCAGCATATCGAAGTGTCCTTGGGCAAGACACTGAATCCCAACGTGCTCCTGAAGCAGCTTCAGTGTGTGAAAGAACAGTCTCCTCCAACTTAGATTCCTCCTGAATGAATGATGTGTGAATGGGTGAATGAGGATGTGATGTAAAAGCGCTTTGAGTAGTCAGAAAGACTAGACAGGAGCTATACAAACACAGACCATTTGGCCCATTTGGAGATTTTCAAAGTATGAGAAAATGCTCCATTTAGATTTGGCCCCACTTGTGACATCACGTGGAGGGCCTGTTGAATATGAGGCCTCCTCCAGCCTGTCAGCAGGCTGACTGTGCTGCCACCTGAAAACCCTGAAACCATCTCACTGTCTGCCATTGGTGCTATCGTGTTAATGCTGGTAAAACTAAAATGTAGGAACTCAGATGTTGGCCTTAAGGAGACAGCAGCTACAATGGAGCGTTTCTAAAGAGGCTGAGAAGAGCAGTGAGCAGTATCAGATTCAGAAGATTACATCATGGAAACATATTCTAGTAGTCCCCCCATATTAAAGTATGAACCTGAAAATGAGTATAATATGTCTCCTTTTAAAGGTTTTAGGAGTCTCTCTATGAGGGGAATGTCCTTGATCCATAAAGCTGCATGTATATCAAGATCGCCTACTTACCTTTTTCTGGAGCTTTCTAATGCATTTCATGGCCTTCATCAGTAGGTAAATACCTACTGACAAATAAATGAAATAATATGGTAAATACCCATCTCAATGACAACTCACAAGACCGTAAGATGCAGTTGAATGACCTAGTTGGATGAAGAACATGAACTTTATTAATGGGAAAATTACATCTTCTGTATTGCTATTGTATTTATTTGCGTACAAAAGAATGCCTATGAAACACACCCAAATGCACACACAGGACCCATTCACATGCATTCATTTTTGTGGCAAGATGTTAAAGTGATGGGGCTCTCACATGACACAGTGTGGGGGCTTGGTGCCTTGCTTGAGGCTGATCAGCGGTGCCCACACTTTGTACCAACTAGCGAACGCTGTATCCCTGCCCCCAGTTATTGTGCTAAGCTAGGTTTGGATGTCTGTCAGGGGCTGTGCGTCTGCAGGCGAGCGCAGTAGCTGCTAATTGGTATTGACAGAGCAGCATCCAGTCGTTCAGATCACCAGTGCAAATCCCTCCCTAACAGACAAGGTGATTTTATCCAGTGAGGATTCCACTGCCCAGGTCAAATGTCACCATCACAATCAATGGGCACTCAGAGCAAATAGGACAACCTGCACCCCTGTTTTTTCTGATAGGCATGGGTTATTACGCAAGAACAAGAAGCAATTGGTGTCTGACAAAGATGTTCACATATGAGAATGAAGTGCATGGTGTATTTACTAAAGCCTGATCCAAAGCACAAGTGAATTCATCCCCGTGGGCAGGTATGTGACTTATGGATAAATAACTATAACTACAGGAATATCTAGGAATAAATATAGAGAGAGAACAGGCTATGGCTACCAAACTGTATCTAAATTGTTTTTAAATAATTGACTTTATGTCCTGGTCACAAAACAAATTGTCAGGGAATGATGATCATCCTTGATTTGCTATATAAATGATATAATATGCTTGGCCTTGGTCTGAACAATTTGTACCGCTCAGTTGTAAATCTTGTAGTGCATTGGTCTGTCAGTCTTATTGAACTTCAGTCTGCTTTGCTTCAGTGTTTTCTTCTGCTGAGAGAAAATGTTTGCTCATATATGTATGAAAAGCAGGGAAATCTTAAATGTTCTGGTTAGATTCTGTGAGCAGTGGTGTGAAATATTGGTCCTCACCTGTTGAGGTTTGCCAGTTACTCAAGGTTGATCGGTTCAACAAGGCCGTGACCTTTTTTCTTTCAAAATCCCTTTATTTCAGCTCCCAGGGAATAGAACTGCTCCAGAACTGTCCTACGACCTGCACACATCAGATTACGCTTATGCGTTTCTAACAGGAAAGCCTGAAATTCTCACATTGATAAAGCACTCCTGACTGGATGAGATGTCACCATGGTACTCATCATCCAGCTAGGGTGTGCTCTGGTGCAGAGGATCCCCTGTTACTGATATTCCAACATGGTGATAGTAACAGCCAACCTCTACAATAGTGTAACTGTGTGTATTAATATAGTCAAACATCATTTTAATTTGAAATAACTCATGGACTGTATAAATTAAGGCCACACATGGGTTGTAATTTGGATACTACATACACTGTACATGTCTACAGAGAAGGTGATCCGATTACTTTCTGACACAGCAGTTGCAGGACAGGACTCCATTGAAAAAGATTATGCTGATCTCCAAGTGCATCTTTCTCTACTCCCTTCCTGCTGTGTCAGTCTTTCTGGATGTATCATACTGTGCACAGGCCTCTCAACGTTTTTCTCTGTCTGCTCACAGCTCCATCCAACACCTTCACTGCAGACTGATGCTTCACCTTTTTTTATAGTAGTGTTATTGATTTGCACTGTGCTTGTCAGTGGTGCATAAAATTAACACTGTGTTATAGGGGCATGGATTTCTGTCAGCCCTTGACAAGATAAGCCATTATTGGACGACTGCTCCTAATTTGTTTTTGTTTATTCAGAGGTATAAAGTAACATTCAGCCAGCCCCAATAATAAGTCTATTACCTGCAAATCCTCGTTGTGCCATCAGTGGCCACTAATCTTTGCTGCTCCTAATTACATCAGGGTTCTCAGCCTTAATTAACCAATCTTTACCCCATTTTACCTCCTTAATGCTGCACTCAACTAGACTGCATTAGTTCAACTGCCTGCATTTGCTGAATAGGAGTTTCCTGTTCTCCACGTGTCACTTTTAGAGACAGCAAATGTTCTTACATCCTCTGAATTTTGTTTGAAAAATGCACACTATTCTTTTCTTTTTATTTTCTACAACTTACAATTTACAACTGAAAACAATTATGAAATCAAAAATGTTATAATCTCTCCATGTCTCAATACTTGAAGCTATCTGATATTCACATTGAGTCGACGTGTCAAACAATGACACCATGTTTAACTGCACTATTCTATCAAAAAGAAATATTCTGAATATCTTGTGCATTCATTCAGACACATTGCCTCCATACTCAGCCTGACAGAAACTCTAGTAGAAGTTGAAATTAAGTTCCGTGGATCTAGGTAAATGTCTGCAAAATGTTTGTACTGGCAGTCTGTTTTTTTTGGAAAACTGTGGTATTTGTACTAATACTGGTAGATAATGGAAGTAGAAACCACAGATTAGCCTCATAGCTAAAAGTGTGAGCATCACTGCATGAATGAGGTTGAATGTCCAATGTAGAATTTTCTTGACATTCCAAGCCCACTAGTATTTAGTCAAATGAGGGAGTGCCATCTCCATTTTCTTGGGGAGTTATAGCACTGCTTTTCCAACCCATGGGGGCTTGCTGCCCCAGATGAAAGAGGAAATGAGGTTGCTGAGATCAGAAAATGATGTATCCTGGGGAGGATGGAGATCTGCTGAAAAAAGATACACACATGTTTGTGAACCATCATTTTAACCAGCGCAGCAGGTCTGGCTGATCTTAACGTCTGCCTCCAGTTTTGAACACTTTTTGGGGCATAGATTTCAGGCGGAAATAGTTCGGGAACGTGTAAGGTTTTTGGTTGTTGTTTTTGGTCTTGTTGGGATTGAATTTATACCCTGGGGGGTCACATGCTGAATTGCAGATAGGGGGGATACTGGATTTGAGATGAGACAGTTTGAGTCCTAATCGTGACTTCAAATGTCTTTTCTTCACCTCTACCTCTGGTATGTTGAGGCCTTCAGTGTCAGAAGAATATTCAGAAGTCAACTGGTTTGGTAAAAAGAAGTGTACCCAACATAAACCCAGTCTGATCAGTGGGAAAAGGATCTCTGACTAGTCACAGTACTGTAATCACAAGAACAAGAATGGCACTGAAGTTAAAGAGTGATTTTATTTCTAAATACGCTACAAGTCAAATGGCAAAAACAGGAAAATCTCGTTCATCTCTTTTTTTTTGTACATTTTTAACCCCTGAGCACCACAATCCAGCATTCCAATTATACACTGGATTCATCCAAGATGAACAAAAGGGAAATAAAAGAAACATTTAAAGCTTCATACACAGCTAGTAAAGCGATTAGTGTCTAAAAACTACCAGCATAGCTTCGCTAAAATACAGTAAACAACATGTTATCTATTTACATAAGTCAATTACTTATTTTTCTGCATGCAGAGCTGCTGCTTTGTCTTTGCTTGTCTGCTCTGCTGTTGGGTATTACCTCAAAATCATGTGAGTGTGGTCACAGCTTGAAAAACTCTTTGGTGAAAAGAATGCCTGTAAAGCCATGCTGCCCCCTCACAGTCATCTGAAGGGTTGAGTGATTGGCAACGTTCAGCAGTATGTACAGGAGGAGGGGCTGAGGAAAGGGACAGTCATGAGGAATAGACTGTGCCGGCACTGCTTTTACAGACAGGGCTATCCTGTCAGAAGCATCTGGATCTATTGGCCCTGATCCCAGGGCATCACGATCTTGCATAACCATCTAATTGACATTTCAGTCACTCAGATTTTTTTCATTTGTTTTGGGGAGAATGTTGAAAATAACTCATCAGGTGGTGAGCAATCTCCATAGAAACTTTTAAGGTGGAAAAATGCAACCTGTTCTCATTCCCAGTTCATCAAATACCTCTGCTTTGTCAGTGCTCCAGCTGTCCTTTCACTCAAACAGTTCTCATTCTACGGTCGTCAGATACTGACATCCTTGGCATTGACCTTGCCGCAGGTGAAATGGACCTTTTTCATGGTAAGGTAAAGTACGCACTTGCGAGCAATTCTGAAATGTCACAGTTTTTTTTTGGTTTACACACCAAAACTACTTGGTTAGGTTTAGGAAAAGATGGTGGTTTGGGTTACAATAATTACATTAGTTAGTTACATAAGCTAAGTTTCACACAGGACATGAACCCTGGTTTCCTGAGTTACAGCTCAACAAACCACCCCAGTCTACCCCCTTTGCAGACTTTCTCACTCTTAATATTACAAATATTCCAAAACCAAAGGGGGGTGACAAAGTGGTAGTATTTGACAACGTTTCAAGAAGTACGGTCTGAAATATGACACCGGGCACATGGAAAGAAACAAAAAAAAAAACATGATTTACCCTGACAAGGAAAGATCTCTTCCATTAAAGATTCTGTAGTTGAGATTCAAAACTTTCAGAATTTATACAGCATCAAATGACTATCTGCCATGTAAAGCTATAGTAGAGTTATGGCAACCTCAGTGGAGAATTCGTTGTTGTAATCCAAGCATTCAATGATGAACCTAGGGGAAAATGAGCTGAAAAAGCCAGCAGCTGTGTATATAACAAATGAAAATGAATAAGAGACCGTCGGGGGGGAGGGGCTCACATTTGATTTGGTCTGACATGCTGAGATATCATCTAGAACCTTTTCAGTCAATACATATAATAATAACCTACATCAAATCTTTCTCCTTTACTGACTGACTAATGGACGCCTTGCTCTGTTGAAATAAACCATGTTTTACTGTTACTTTACACCTGCCTGGTATAGTGTGTTTTTTCACCTGAAGTGTCTCCATGAAGATTGCCTTCCACCCAATGAGTTTGTATTGAGATCAATGTTGGGGGCCTCTGAGTGACTGAAATGTCGGGTTTTCTGATCCAGGAGCATGAGACATACTCTGATGATCCTGGATCGAGGCTATTCTTGATAATAAATTCATCAATCACAAATGGTTGTTGGGTGACTGGACCGAAGACAACCCTCCAGAATCTGGACATCAGCCATGCTACACTCACATGGAAGTGTGTAATAGAGTTGTGCAGTGGGAGAAGCAACGAGTCCTGCAAGTGTTTACATGCTCTGTTTTCTCCTGTACAATTTAATGATCCTTTCTTGATGCTATGGCCATTATTGGGAGTTTGGTCAACTTTCATTGCCGACAGTTTGGTATGACAGATGGATGTAAAGGCCTTGATACCCTTGGGTCATTGCTGTGGAGAAGAATACAGTCAAAGGTACAAATTCAACAAGGTCTTTTTCCATTAAACTACAAAATGTCCTTTGTCATTGTCTGCCAAAATGACACATTCATTTTCTTCTTACCCCTCATGCCCCAATTGATGGGGGGCATTTTGCATTCAAAAACTGATATAAATGACAATTACAAAATAGAAAGGTTATGGAACAAAAGTTTATGCGATCATGGCTAAAACAAAAAGCCGAAGTTGACTGGTGCCACATGCTTTTTTACCCCTCGCTTAAAGGTTTTGCAGTTCTACTTCTGCCTTTGCCTCTGGGAGGCGTGTATGTTTCACGGCCATGAGAGGTTCTGTTTAGGTCCACGTAAAAACTTAAGGTAAAAAAAGGTAGTTTAAGGCAACTGACAAATGATCAATACAATAAAAGAATTCAGGTGTCAGTTCAGTTTCTGAATTCAACGCCTCGTCGAAGTTTCATCTCTAGTTTTACATTCCCTTAGCAATAGATGCAACATAATTCATTTTAACACTTGGATGTTTCATATTGAAAAGCACCTTAGGAGTTGTGGATGACATCTCTCCCTCATGTTTAGACTTTTTATCAAAGAAAGTTATACTTTTTTTGTACTGTTGTTCAACCAGCAGCATTTCATGTCCATACAAGCCTCGAAGAAATGAGTCACCTAATATTGTCTATGAGAAAATGAATTGGACTTTAACTGAATGACAAAAAACTTCTCCCACAGCTCAATTAAGTGTGTATAAATTAGTGTGTGTATGCTTCTGAGACATATAATAAGAATAATTGTATCTGTCTGATAAGAATTCCAGACAATGGCACCACCACGGCTGAAACAATGCTTCAGATTTTCCAGATTATGGAGGTCTGTCTAGTCCAGCTGCTTTGAGCAAAAGCACTCATATCCATTATATTGAGCTGATATCATTGATTCAGTGTTCAAGGATGCAAGACCAGGTTTGAGGAAGAGATTTGTTTGTTAGACTTTTGCCGCATCTACCTGCAGAACTGTCTGATTGCTATAGAGCACATTTCAAGTAAACACAAAAATTATAAAGCACAACCACCTTCAACAGCTCAACTGACAGCTACAAAGTCAGCTCATCTCATTGGCTGAGGATTGTCCTCTGCTGCACAATTGTGTTTGTACAATTTCAACATCACCATCTATACATACAGTCACAGAATATATTATTAGCTTTATCACCAGTAATCAGCCTGGAGCATTACACTGTCATCATAAAACTAAACTAGTCAAAGAATTTGAAAGACCTGTGAACAATCTGCATGGGAAACCCTGCACAGTGAGGAAGACAGCAACTCCAAAAAAGCACACAAGTATTAGAGCTTTATCAGTAGAGAAGCTGCAAACGTTCATCCCCTGGGGAGCATAAATGTGCTCGGTAAATGAATGTTAACCTGCCTGTTGATATGTTTTGTACAAGTTGAAATTTTGGCCAGATTTTGTTACTAAAGTCTACGTTGGGAGATCAGCAAAGTCTCTCAGAATTAAAAACCCACGGGATGCCAGGGTTTTTTAGCAGTGTGTTCTCACATGTCTGTGTGTACCTGTGTGTTCCCATACTGAAGATTGTCGGATATACTGAAACAAAAGCGCCTTCTTCAAACCTCATTTACATGGTTTGCACACAACTGGTGTTGCTAAATACTAAAGAACAAACCTTTAGAGTTTTAGCATGATTCTTGTTGCATTTCCAATATAGCAAGTTACATCTCAGTTGTGTGGACTAAGCAAAATTGAAAATGCTGAAAAATAGTATAGTAGATCATTCCTGATTACAGCCCAACCTACGGTGAATTTTTGAAGTTGATACTGATGTCAGTGTTTGAGAAAAATGCTTATTTACACCACAATATAAAAGAATTCAGTATTTAAGACCTTTTATGATCAGTGATCTTGTTGTTTTCAAATCAAACTTCATTTAGGGCGAGAAAACAAAAAAACGGACTGACTGACACCATCGCCATCCTCCGGCCCCACAGCTGTCAGGACAACATCTATGTTTGCCGCTCATGTTACAAGCTGCTGTCTTCTTCTTTATGTCCACGTTTTCATGCAGATTGGGTTTGTTTTGAAGCGTCTGTACTGCATCTCACAAAAGGCTGTTTTGTTGTGCCGGCACAACACCCAACATAAAAAGCACTTTAAATATGTTGCTTAATTCTCTAGTATAATCTATTGTTTTATCTTTGACTGAAAAGCATTTTGTGTTCACACAAATACATGAATATGAAATACCATGAATACACTGGCAATTAAGTTTGTGGACATGCTTATTGGCACAGTCTATAACAAATGAGGTAGATGTGTGTCAATAAAATATTCCCTTCTTTGGTATAATCATACAAAATATGAACAAAGACAATAAATCCAGTGATCTGGTGAAGTAAAACATTGATTTTCAAGTGACTGTACAATAAAAATAAAAGAAAAATATGAGGTATATCTTGTATTCATACTTTACTATGACAATATACAGGTAGATTGGTGAGGTAACTGCATTCAAGATTACTATTCAGGGTTTGCAAATAAAATGGTGGCGCTGAATGCAACCTTTGTAGGGCTGAATATAAAACATAATAAATAAAATCTGCAATTAAATGCTTTGACAGACCGGATGAAAAACCCATATGTCTTCAAACTGGTTCCCATTCCCTTCACAATATAGATTTTTTTTTTTAATATCATTATGATAGCAGAGAAAAAAAGAAAGAGAGAAATGAAAGAGGAAGAAGCTCTGATGTTAAACACAAGTGCATTACTAAAACAAGAAACCTGCATTCTATTCACAATATAAAACTATCGCGTGACTGATTTCCTACATATTATATATCTTTCAATGTCTTTGTATGTCCTGCTCTCGCCTCCTCTATCACCTGCTGCCTACAGGCTGAAGTGCTCTACTCTTTCCTGTCCTGTGCTCTGTCGCCCACATCTCCCCACCAACATCTCATCAGCTTTGTGCTTCTGTCTTGCTATGCTAACAAATGGTGCTGATATTTGCTACATGGTCCTGACTTTAGTCAATTTGCGTTGCAGAAGATTTCTTCAAAAAACAATGCAATCTCATGTTACAGAACTACCATACTCGGCCTCAGCAGAGATTTTGTAAGTATTTCTGACCACAACCAGTGGAGCAATGATGTTGATTGCAATATTTACCCTAATGAATGAGGAAAGCATTGAACCAGAACAACGTTTGTCATCACATCAATTGAAGATGTCACCGTGTGCTCAAGCTTTTGAAAATGCTCTTTTCTTGTCATCACAAGAAAGTTAGAATGTGATTTTGACTAAATAATAATAATAATAATAATAATAATAATAATAATAATAATAATAAAACATTCTATGATTACAACAATGAGCTGTTGTGATCAGGCATATCGCATGTCAAAATTAAGCAAGATTTTATTTTGTGATCACAGCAAAAGAAAACCTAGGAAAAAAAGCCCTCAGCAGCCCTGCCTGTTAAAAGGTTCTAAATGATGGAATACTCTCAACACATATTTCAACTCCAAGACACGGGATTTAGCAACTGGTCTCCTTATAGTTGTTGAAAATACATCTGAAGGCTGGATTACTAACTGGGTTACGACTGCCCCCAGGGTACCAAGACCCTAAAGGGCCCCAGGTTATATATGTGGCAACTACTGACATTTTTGGTGCATTTCCCCCCAGTTTTGAGATTCTGTCTTCTAGACAGACACAACATGAAGATGTAGCTTTAACACATATTTGTGCTGATATTATGCTAACAAGATCCTTAAGCAAATCTGTTTAATTAAATTATTACAAACGGACATTACAGCAAACCTGGGAAAATCTGGGACTCTGGGCTGAATTTGTTGGGTGACAATATGACGGACAGTCATTTCTGCTCTGGCGCCCTATAACAGATTAATAGCATACCTGATTATATACCTATGTATAGTATTAGTATACAATATGGGACTGGAACACAGAGTCTGTTTTACCTTTAACCTTTGCTTAGTTCCATTGGCCTTCTGGCTGGCTAGTTAGTTAACAATTTAAAAAAAACGACTGCTGATTTATTGTGGAGTGAACTGACTGAGAGAGGAGACCTGGGCTGACATGTCAGTTTACTATGTCAGAAAACTACACTTGAACGAAATCCACATATCAGACTCGTTTTTCACCTCTAATGTTACTGAATGGATAAACAGACACATCTCATACATCTCTTTAGTCTTGTTGTTGGCTATATGTTGAGGCATTAAGAACTGTCCGGTGGAATCTGATATAGTTGAGAGATTACGTCACAAGTCTCTGATGAAACCACACTGTTAGGCTGTCTGGAAAGCCTCTCTACAGAATACATCATTCCCACCTCAGATGTGCTTTTTCTGTTTCTATTCTTGCGATAATCTTTGCCCATTGGTTCTAAACATCACTGTAAATGCTGGATGTGTTAAACCGACACAGATGTGTTTTCTTCTTTGGTATCAGCTGTAAGCAGTGAATTTCTGCGAAATGGTTCTGAAACGGTGCACAAGAGGGAGTCTTCATTTGGCTTCATCCAGGTCGCACCCTGAGGTGATGGGCGACCATACTTTTGAACTGTTCCGCTTTGAACAGATGTCTTTGAGGATGTGAAAGACAACGGTAACACATAAAGGTTAATGTCCTCAAAACACAATTCAGCAAGGAGGAGCAGGGATAAGGGGTCAGGCAAATCTCTTGCCAAAGTATTTAGTCTGGAAATACAAGTTTGCTGCTTGTCAGCCTATTGTTAGGTGATCTATGAGGAATCTGACAGAGTGGATTCAAAAACAACTGAAGGTTATATCTCCAACTGCTTTGTGTCTTTGAGAGGAGAATGGACCTCCTCCCGGGTGGGGTGGGAAGAGGAGGTGAGGAGGGATAGGAAACTCAAGGGGAGGAGTTTCTGTGCCCATGGAGTGAGGAAGAGGAGGAGGAGGAGGAAGAGGTGGAGGAGCAGGAGGGCTGGAAGTGTGCGGGGCTGGTCTTTCCCTGAGTCTGACAGTTGCTGTGCCTTCCACGGTGTCCAGTCATTGCTGCTATGGCCGACTGCCGAGCAAACAGGACGCCTGTGGGCCAAACATAAAGTCTGAGTCACTCTCAAACTCTACACTGTCCTGGCATCAGTTCTTAAAAACAATTTGTAATTCAAGAGCAACCCAACACCTTATTCTAAGTTCAACACGACCCTCGCATATTAAAAAAACTCCTGTGGTCACCTCTGACAGCCACTGATATCCATCTCACTTTTAATCAGTACAGCTCTCTGCATCAGCAGTACAACATTTTGCATGTCATACACATATAATGTGACCTTATTATTGTTAACAGACGTCTTTTGAAATTACGAATCTAATAAGAACTACATCTGTAAGTATGGATCCATAAATTCTGGCTGACCTCCACAGTCTGGATCTCCACTGTCAATAACAGCCAAGAACAATGAAAGAGACGTTGCCATTTACATTACAGTGTACTTTAGAGGTGTGGAAGACAACAAGGCAACAATTGTTTTTACTGCGTTTTTAATTATTGTTTTAATTTTTAATTTTAATTACTGGATTTGCTCTGGAAAAAGAAATAGAAGAATACGCAAATCATATGTGCTATTAAGTATATACCAACATTTGAACTGTTTCGATAGAACAAGCTTTTCCCATTAGTCTCCCAAGTATGTGCAGTATATTAAAACCAGTAAATGACTTCTGCACCTTTCAACTGAAGTAATTTAAGGCTTTTTAAGGACAGTCAACAGTCACATACAGACCCAAACATAAAGACAGATTAAGGAGGATGTCAGCTTGTGTGAGTTGGACCAGTCAACACTCTGGTTACTGAACACTGGCTCTTAGGGAGAGAGAGGGCGCTCGGATATGATGCGACAGCCACCAGGCTTGTACCCTGACATAAATGGCCTATGTTAATGCAGAGAGGCAGTAATTACCACAAGGCACAAGCTACTTCCATTTAGACACATGCACACACGCACACACGCACACGCACACACACACGCACACACACACACACGCACACACACACACACACACACACACACACACACACACACACACACACACACACACACACTGTGTGCAGACATATAAGACAATAAGCCCCATCGACCTCAAATCCACAGGCCCAATTTTGAGATATTTAACTTTTTTAACTCTATTGGACTGCCACTTCATTACGATGGATTTTATAGCAAAGACATCAAATTGCGTAGAGGACTAAGCACCAGGGTGCTGCTATAACTTATTGAATTTCCTGCCTGCAATTACATCAGCAAACGGCCCCTCTATTTACCTGTGTAGACAACTCCATTTATTTCTATTGACATGTTGATGCTGCTAATGCCGTTGGTAGACAGGTTCAATGCAGTCTCTTGTCTATCATCTGTCAAGAGAGGAGGCAGAGAACGAGAGAGAGAAAAACTCAATATGAGCATTTAGAAAGGGAACAGAAGAAGCAAGAGGAGTGCTCCGGTGGAGTATTGGTGATAATTCAGAGAGTGACAGGATAAGGAGAGCTATATTAAAGAGTTCTGGGGAGAAAGAACTGTCAAGATGTTACAGCCATTTGTACATGTCAGCTATAGATGAATCCTATAGCAGCACACAGATGGAAAACCTGTGAAAATAAATGGAACTGGTTCTGAAATAACAGAAATGTCTTAAGAAAGTTGACCAACAGTACACACACAGAGTAATCTCAGTGAGCTGCTGTGATATTAACCATCTGTAAACACAAATTTATCTGTCTAAGTGCATCTAGGTGGAGACAAATAATAGTGTTTGGATATAATCTTTAAATGACAGTGTTTATATGTGAGGGCCAGAGCCAGGCGACCAGTGTGGGAATTAACCTGAGAAAGATTCTCACTCATTTTTCCATCACATATCAAGTGCAAAGCCTGCTATTATGACTAATACGAGAGAGGCAGTGATGCAGACAGAAATGATATCACACTTGAGCAGATAGGCTCCTTATTCTTCCTTTAGACTCTATCATTAAGTCACATGTGACTTATGGCTTGTCATGAGCCATGCTGGCTACAGCCAAAGCCCAGCAAGATGGACATTTTTACTCATGACGAGCTGGATTCTGCCTGCGGTCAAGAAGAACTATTTCTTCATAACAACTACAGAGTTGAGCTTCAAATTACACATGTCATATGAATGAACTATGTGCACATTAGTGATTCAGGCGTTACACATCTCAAACAGTCTCTCTGGCGGGGCCATGAGCTGTTTTTGATGCATCCCTCCTGCAGGAGACACACTGTCTTTTAAGTCTGATAGGAGGCAGCTAACAAACTCAACACAACAGTAGCTGATTTTAAATTATACCTTGAAATCAGGCCTACACTCATGTGTTTCAACAAACACTGAATACGTATATTTCATCCTAGACATCACTGTTATATTAGATACACATCTTACGGGGAAGTTTTCAGTGAGTTACAATTATGAAAGGAGGCAGGCACTGTTATAGATTTGAACAAATCTCATGAGAAGACCAAAACCAACATGTTGTAGTGTATGGCGCGTATCTCAATTCTGACTTCCTGTCTGTGGCTCTCAACTCCAAGACATTGGTTCCTACTGAAGGAATACATTTTTAAAAACCCTCAAATCTAATATCTGATGCTGCTCATGTGGGGATTCTTGAATCCTTAATGTTGAATTCCTGAATCGTTGGGTCTCTCTCTAATTAAAGAGTTTGGTCTAGACCTGCTCTTTATGGAAAGCGTCTTGAGATAACGCTCTTGTGAAGTGGCGCTATATAAATAAAGATTGATTGAAATATATAGTTTCACTTCTAAAAATGGTTCTGGAATTTCCTAAAACATCTACTTAGTGTACTTGCAATCAAATTCTACTCATTTGTTGAGTACTTTTCAGCTTTGGACTAATTCATAGATGAAGTAGTGAGTATTAGCAGGCACGCACACAAAAGGACTCCAAATGTGGTAAATGTCCAGTGTTGCTCATTGCTTTTGTTTTAATAGCTTTTGGACAACAATGAGGCTTTATGCACAGAGGAAGAAGATATGTTAGGCTGTGATACACACACAGTACTTGTTAATAGATACATTCACTGCTGGTTTTGCTCCTTCAGGAGATTTGTTAGTAATGAATTTGTAGGAATAAACTTGAACTTGATGCAGCCCCAGAGAACACAGGGTGAAATTTAAACTTCACACAGATGAGTGTATTCAAGTGAGTGTCTCACCTCTATTATTGAGTTTGATGTTGAGGGGCAGCTGGGTGGCCATTGCCAGCAGGTTCTGCTGCAGGGCATGCTGCATGATCCTCTGTTGTTCTTCCGCCACCAGCATAATCTTCTTCTCGGGTGGTTCCCCGCTCTCCAGCTTCTCTCTGAGCTGCTCCAGGGCTGCCACCTGGACAGCCGCCGCTGCCTGAGCGGCTGCCTGAGCGGCTGCTGCCTGGGCGGCCATGGCTGTTACACGATGGCCGCTTGGTGACATAGGGATGGCCACCCGGTTAGGCAGGCAGCTGGCCATCATAGGCTCCTCTGGAGACAACAAGACTATTAAGAGGCGATAACCATCTCTATACATGTCTGGATGCTTATACATGTCTAAAGTCATGAAAATAGGCTGCATGTGACAGCTCCTGACATCTGTGCATAAAGTATAAAGTAGATAATACTCTGTGGATAAGCACTCAGGGCGAGTGTGGCTCAGTGGTAAAGTGGGTCGGTCACTAATTGGAACATTCATTTCCTTCCGGTCTGTATGCACCCCTTGAAATGAACCCCAAATTGCTCCCTGTGCTGTGCTTCACTTGTGAATGAATGTATAAATGGTTAATCTCCCTCTGATGAGCAGGTTGGGTTACAGCGCTGTGAGTGGTTGACAGACTAGAGATGCACAACACAAGTCCAGTCAATTTGCTGTCAAATTTGTAAACTGATTGAAATAATTGATCTTATCCATTTATGATATTAACTACATCAATAGCATTGAAATAACTTTGGACATAGCAGGTAGTAGTCTCCATGGCATGGTTCACAGTTCACTTATGTCCTTGAGGACTTGTAATCTAAGAGCTCCCATGCTCTTTGCTGTACATTTGTGTGTCTCGGAAATTGCCGTGCTGATATGAGGAAGTCCTGCAAGATGTTTCCTCTTTGGGGGAATGACCATATTGACGGCACGTTGCATGAGTATGAATGGACAGAAATGTGCCACTATTGTGAAATGTTTCTGACATGGGAACATACTGACTTCTTCTTAAGTGGCCGGGTAATCGTGCAACAATTTCTCAAAAAAGATGTAGTGATCTGTGTAATATATCATGTGCAATCTTTTTTTTGACAAAGTATTCATAAGGAGGAAATGCATCATCAGGATCTGGACTGCTGATTGCATCATGAGCAAAATCAACTATAATCCCTTACCACTGGACTATATTTCAGCCGATCAACTGCATGCCTGTGTGCCAGATTTTTGTTTGAAAAAAGTTACACTTGTAATACAAACCCCACAAAAAAGGATTGGGTTTGCACACATATTAAAATGACATGTTTTCATACTTTCCCCTGGCAGCCATACCAGTTATACATTATCTTTCATATGCCATGAATTCTAAAATAAACGATTAAAAATTGGCAAATAATGGCACATTTAATTCGGTACAATGCACACTCACACAGAATTATTCTATTAGTTTACCAACAGACTGTCAATACTTAAGTTTATCTTTATAAAAAGATATTCATACACTAATTATTCTGCTGATGTTTCACATTAAAGCAGCAGGAAAAGGAAGCACAACATTAAAGGCTTTTAATGTGAAACATTAAAGTGTAGATAGATTGTGGCTTAACTATGAGAAGTAGAATCAGATGCAAGTAATTAATCTGTCAAAATGGATATTTGTGTCAAAAAGAGAAAGTGGTTGCAGCGCAGTGGTGACTATGTGCTGTGGAAATAGACATTTTACTGAAAACAACACTTCAACATGGAGGAAGTGATACAGCAGGAACAAATCAGAAAACGTGAATCCTTCTTGCTAAAATATGATGAAATGTACTTCTCAGGTTTTATTTTGTCATATCTTAAAATCTTGTGTCTTGTGTTACCTTTCTTGATCACAGGCACCTGGGTAATATGGCCACTGTTGTGAGTGGGCATAGACAGGTGGGACATCTGCATCTTTGGTGAGGACAGGAGGGAGGGGGTGCTCACTGGTGAGTAGCTGAAGATGGCGGAGCCGTAGCTCTGCCGACGGCCTTCGCGCCGGTTGCTGTCGATAGCTGCCTGAAGCTCACCGGGGGAGCTCAGTCCCCGCTTTTCACATTCATACGGATAGAGGTACTTCATATACCTGCAGGGAAGAAGAAGAATGCAACGATTTACTCTTATGCTTTTTGGCAGTATGTCACTTTGTCACATGTTGTCGATCAATCATCAATCAATTGTTTTTTTGCAGGGTGAAAAAAGGAAAAAAAAGTGACAAAAATGAAAAGGTTTATTCATTTAGTGAGTTTTGTTGTGTAATTGTTTTAGTTTCAAGCATTGAGCACAATGTACAAATAATAATAAATGCTCTATCTCACATAGATCCTCTGTCCTCATCCCCCAGAACCGCAGGACTTCAAGCAGTATGACAGCAGCATGCCATATCTTCCATGTCGCTTTTGACAACAGTTTTTATGGATGCAATTGGTGCCTTTACTTAACCAGTAACTTAAAGTTGGCTCCCCACTGTGCTAACTTCTTAAATGTCATGTAAATGAGAAAAAACACTTTCTGTAATTGGAGTAAAGAATTCTGATTTTCCAGCTACATTTCTCCTTGACAGTTATCGCTGCTATTTACAAAACATAACATAAGTTTCTAATCGCCTATTTTATGATAAAAGACTGCAGATAAGGAGAGTATCAGTGGAATGGGAGGATGAATGGAGATATTATTATACAGAGCCGTGCATCCTTGCATTTAAAATTATTTTACCCAAATTCCAAACTAAAACTAACATAAAAAATCTCTAGATGTCTGAATAAGTTTGTTTCACCTGCTGACCATCTGAGTATTTGTTAAGCTCAGACGCATTTGCGTTATGTGAAAAAGCCCGTCCTCCTGTCACTGTGTATTCAGTTTTCTCTGAAACACTCAAACACCAAAATAAGGACGGCGGAGGGTGAGAATCCTGATGACTGACATGATGCATGTATACATAGATCTCTAGCAACAAGGTTACTAAAGCATAAATTACCTACATAATTTGGTCTCTCTAAGTAGTCTATTTGCTTAAGCGCATGCTTTAAAATCCCATGATTGACTATGACTTTAACACGTTAACACTGCAAAATGTCCCCAAATACTAAACCTAAAAACATATATAGTGTAGGGATATTTTTAGGTCTTGAGCAGATGTCTAAACTCTTACTGAGCTTCACACTACCATTTATAATGGTAATTTTAACACAGCAAATAATGAGTCTGTCATAAACATTACATGATGCTTATAGTGGTCTTTTAAAGTCAGTTCATTTTTGATGCTGTTATGAAAGTTTGTTCGCTTACACTTGTTTATTTCAGTGAACTTTGTAAAGCACTATGAGACACTCTGTTGTGATATTGGGCTATACAAATTGAATTGAAATTGAACCCCTATGGAAAATCAGAAGTGTTCTTGGCCACATGGATATATATATATGTATATAAGAGTGAGTCTGTCACAAACATCCTTAACATTCCAATGTAGTCTTTAAAAGATATTTCAGATTTTACCCTGTTACCCAAACAATCATGGATCACAGAAGCGGTCTTAGCTGGACGCCCGGATGCTGAAACTGCTGATTTACACTATAGAAGACATCCAAAGGTGTGTGGACTGACAAAAGTCAAATAGACATGATCTGCAAAAAGATTGCAGGCAGGCAATAGTAATGAAGCATAATGGAAATGGTTTTCTGTGGGTGTGTATTATTACCATACACTTATGTTCATTTGGCATGAAAGACATGTTGGTTTGCTTAAAACTTGAATTCACCCAAAAAAACAGACACCATCTGCCTTTAGCAGCATCACTAAGGCATAATAATTATATATTTCAGGTGTCATATATTGATATTTGCTTGGGGGCAGGGGGTTATATTCACACGCTATGTCTCTATTCCATAGTTTCCTGGTGGTGGATCTGAATAATCTTTCATTATGAAGCAGTCTGAACACCACGACAGGGAGTCTATTACTTTGAAAGGATGAAAGAGGAGCAGAGCTGATGGTCCAGGCCCACTGAGACCTCCTGGTCCAGGTCCACTGAGACCTCCTGGTCCAGCCTGTTGCCAGCTGCTGAAGCTCCTCTGCTGCCTACTGCCAACAATGTGTTCACTGTCAGAGGAGCCTGTGCTGTGACGTCCCACTAACACCTGTGTGTCTACACTGTGACACATAAAATTATGGTTCATTGTGTCATTATGTTAAGATCAATTACTAGAAATATGACCGATTTTGAAATAATGCTGTAAAATTGTTCTTTTTGAGGGCTTGTTAACCACATGTACATGTACATCAATGGATTCTTTTCTTATTTAATATAGATTAGTATGCTGTTCTTGCCACTTATCTTGATTTATGATATTTTGAAGTAACAACTCCTCAAAGTGTTCAAACAACTTTTCAATCCTTCGGGCATATAAAACCTTTTGATATCGCAAAAAGTAAATATTCATGTAGGTCAAACAACACCGTTTTCTTTAGCTGTAGAATCATTTGCATCTCTTGGATACGAAGCAATGTGAACCCTTGTATGGTGTTCGGGTCTGTGGGACCCGTTTTCATGTTTTTATCAAGAGCAAAATGACACCATTAATTATTTTTTCAAACTCAGACTCATTGGCCTCGGCTCATATTGATGAGTCTGAGTTTGAAAAAATTATTAATCGTATAGTTTTTCTTTTGATAAAGAACATGAAAACGGATTAAATCGGGTCCACAAACCCGAACACCATACAAGGGTTAAAACATTTCAACCTACTGACAAATATTTCATTAAATTGTAATGGTAATAATGATGTTTTCTACTTTATTGTTAAGTCAGATGGAGAGTCATGTATAAATGCAGTGCAATGTAACAATACTGAGAGTCCAAATTAAATGCAGAGCCATCTAGAATAATATAATTACCATACATCAAGATGACTGTGCTTTTCACCTGTGTTGTTAAATAAGCCTTTGGTGGGCATTTAAAAAACTGAAATATCTTAATCATAACAGATGAACTGAAGAAACAGCGACCTGACAAAAAATCAAGGTATCTCATTCATCTTGGATATACACATGGAACACTTGTGGCTGGCCTGGTGTTAGGAGAGCAGGTTATCAGTCACCTGAGGTTAAAGTCTGTGCTCATACTCACTGTGTTCGGAGAGTGAAAGCTGCACTGGTGATGGAGGTAGGGAGGTTAAGGCCTTTGGTGATCTCACGCCATATTTTCTTATTGATGACTTCCACTAAGCCACCTTTTTCTGTGACGAGCTTGTAGAGCATGTAGAGATCCAACACCTGCTTGGCCATGATAGGAATCCGATTCACTGGAGTCCCTGCAGAAAGCAAACACAATATCCAAAATCAATTCCATTAACTTTGGTTCCTCGCATCAATAGGCTTGTGCACCTTCTTATAAGGCCAATTTATCTCAAGCTAATCAAATGTCTGACAGCTCTGTTAGCTGCAGGAAATATAACTTTTAAAAAAAGTTTCTAATATCTGTGCATCCACTGGGACCATATGCACATATGTAGTGACAAAACATTTTCATTTCATTCAAGTAAGACAGCAAACTTAAAAGCTGCTCTTAATTAATAAAAAAAAAAGAAATAAAAGCAAAAGTTGTTAACATGGAAAAAACAAAACAAAACCGGAGGGAAATTAGTCTTGACTTGTTTAAAACTTCACAAGTACAATCTATAGAAAATGGGAGGTCGTCTTCTATTAAAGACTACCAACTTGCACCCTTATTAGCAAAATAATGGGGCTCAGATAATAATTTGTATTTACTATTTAATGTTAGGCAATAAAGAGAGAACGGCTGGCTCTTTGTGAAGATTCCAAAGTGGTTGACCCTGAGATAATTAACCTGCATTTTGCTGATTGAGTTCCATTGTGCCCATTGGATTTACCATAATAGCGATCAATAGCTGCAGAAATATAGTGCAAACAACAGCAGTGGGGCCTATACAGTGAGGGGGAGGAGAGCTCTGAAGTATCGTCTGCGGTGGTAAAACCACATCAATTAAGGCCAGTAATTACGGCTTCATTTTGCAGGTCTGGCATGTGAACGAATGAGACACGATTAAAACAAAAGATTGATGCTCCCCTCTCCTCGCAAAACAATACCAGCAGTAAGTCTGAAGTTGCAGTGCCACAACATCGCTCTTTGCTGAAGAAGACAGGCTTGATTTAGGCAAAAATTAGTCCTGCAATGGATGCACTTTCACAACAGGCAAAAGGTTTGTGAGTTGGTCAATACAATTCACAGGAAAACAGAGCTTGACATGACAAATCTGATCTCATGAGAAGGTTCCACTCGTCATATGAACATAATTGCAATCGTTTTGTCACTGTGTGTGTGTAAGTGAATGTTGACTGAGTGAAGTCAACCGAGGTATTTTTTCTTTTACATACATACACACAAAAAAGTCGCGGTGAACCTTGACCAAAACATTAAAGACACATGAGTTGTAGCCAGCTTAAGAAGAGGAGAATTTTCTCAACCGATAAAGGAGCACTTCATCCATCACAAACATTCAAAAATCATCATATTTGGAAACACATGACTATCACTGGACAATACGGGGATGAAAAAATCCACTTCAGTAAATGTGCTTAGTTACATTTGACCACGAATGTGCTCTCTATGCAGTTTTACCACCTGGAATAGATGAAGATCTTGACACTGTTTTCAAAGACTCGTCATGAGTGGTATGAAAAAAACATTTCACGCTTTCATGCATGAACTGCAGTTAATGGCTGAGAGGACTAAGTTCAACAGTGAAATAGTGTGATAAAAAACAAAGTCAGCACTAGAGATCCACAGCATGCACCCTCCCCCTACAGCTTTATCTTTATTACCACTGATTATAATGTGTGTCTGCGCTGATCTATAAAACTATTATTTTGGAGAAGACACAATAGCCAACCAAACAAGGATTGAGGTAATAAATAAAAGCCTCAGCCTTTGTCTGACAGAATCTGAGGAGAGACAAGCTTCTTAAAACAAGATTTATGTGCTTTCAATACCGAGGGTGATGTATTTGTCTCTCTGATTCTCTGAAAGAGATATAAGGAATAAAAGACTGAGGATGGAGGCCTTTTGTCAGCACAAACTATCTCATCAGGCCATGTATCATTATGACAATGAGCAATGGTGGACAAGGTGGAAGAAATCCACTTTGCACTAAGTCTAACAGTCGCTTTCAGTTAATCCCTCAGCTGCTAGGAGAAGAGGAGTTTGTAATTGGAACAATGTGGAGCATCAGGAACTCTAGTAGCGCAGTAATCATCTTTATGGTTGGCTTCATCGCTGATGCGTTCACTTTGCACCTCCGAACCGATAATGGGATGAGAATTTCTCCTCCTCATTGACTTTGCTCTTTTAACCCATGAAATGAACGATTAATGTAGCGTCACAGGGGAAACCAACTGTTTATCTCCTTCTGTTCAACTACCTAAATGAAGATGAGGAGGAGGGTGGAACATACAAACTGTCAAACATCACCAGGATATGAGGTTTCAGGGCAGGAACTAGATATTTGGGGGACCTAAGTAGAATTTAATAGGCCAAAAGAGCTAAACTCTAGGTCTGATGATATTATATATTTTTCTTCTCCCATGAAATCGGCCTAAATCATTGAATATTGAATGTGTATCAAAGCATGAAAGTGCCAGTGTGTGTTTTCATTATCATTAACATATCATTAACATAACATTAGACCTTTATGCTTGACAGCCATTTTGACAACAGCCTGCAGAATACTGTGTGACCAGACCAGGGGTAAACACCAAGGTGTAAATAGCCAGGTGCAAATAGTGTTGCTGACTACCGGTGCAATTATCTGCCATAAATAGACCTAATTATTTAAAATCAGTGCTGGGTAAGTCAGAGATTATTATATTAAGAAACTACAAATCAAAGAGGAAAACAAAAACAGTTTGATTTCTATATTTCATGACGCATACCAAAAAAAAGACTATCTCAATATCTCAAGAATATATGGAAGTATACAAGCCTCCAGAAATCACTCTACGATACATATCAAACAAAAGTGGGAGAGGGAGTCAGAAACACAAATCTCAGAGGAGACCTGGATGGAAATATGTGAGACTCAAACAACCACTGCAAACTCAAGATCGTTGAGAGAGTTCGGCTGGAAGAATGTAGTGAGATTCTTTATCACTCCCAAAATAACTGCACTGCAAACAGGCTCTCGTGACCGGGGCTTCAGTTGGAGAAAATGTGGAACCTCAATGGCGAATCATTTCCATGTCTTTTGGGCCTGCCCAAAAATCCAATCATAGTGGGGGGAGGTGGCTAATGAGATAAACAAAATAATGGGAGTGGAGTTAGTTTATTCTTTTGTTACTTTTTATCTTGGTAAAATGAAACACTGAAACACTCCTACACAAAGATAAATATTTATTGAAGATACTTTTGGCAAGTAGCAGGAAAGCTATAACCCGAAAATGGAAAAATGGATTATGTATGCACGGTGTTTAGAATAGTATGACATGATGTATGGGGAAAAATGTGTTGAGATTTTAAATGTAAAACCCATGATGACCTCATGTTCTTTGTTTTTATATTTCAAATAATTGAATAAAAAAAAAAAAAAAAAAAAGTAAAGAGAAATCAGTGCTGGGTAGCATTTGAATCTGTGTGCAGACATGATACTTATTTCCTTGTATCAATACTAATATCACGACAATATGTTTTTGGTGGTGAGAAATGTAAACATCTTTTTTCTACAAACCCTTTCATCCTATTAACAAAGGACACAAAGTTCTCAACTGTGAAAAGTGTTATCTAAACACAAGAACGTTTCCTGAAACTACGTGGAAAGTCCATTTACTAATATATACCGTAATGAGAGGATGACAGCGAAAGAACACAGGCCTCTGCACACAACAACTTTGTTTTCCTTGTGCTATCTGTGTGAAGTCTCCACTAAAGAACAGCACAAAACATAGAAATAAGGGAAGACAACTGAAAGGTGAAAGCAGGATGTAAAGAAGAATATTTAGTGTCACAGCGATCGAACACTCAGCCATTCTTTAAGGTAACTCGGTAAGTAGCCTTTTCTCCTGCCACATAGTACTCTTAAGCAATTAAGTGGGGGACAAAAGTTGACTTATTTGAGAAAAAGTGCTGATGTTAGACCTAAGAGATAAAAATCAATTAATAACCACAGCCCCGGGGGCAACAGTAAATCACCCTGGGTATTTATCAACACACAAAGGAAGCCATCACAGCCATTGTTTGCTCTACTTTTGATGGAATCTCTCAATGAGGATTCCACGTTTCTGCTTCCAAGACTGGCAAACCAACACAAAGGTGCTCTGACCATCTGCTGTACGATTCCAGCCGTTGGGTTCTTCTAACAAGAGAAAATATGTCATTGAATAGGTCTGTGTGCATAGGTGCCTGAGCAATGGAGCAGGCAGAGTGTGGGAATTAAAAATTACATTTCCCATCCTCATCATTCGATTTTCTTCGTTAAACATTCGATAAACTCTCCCAACTCACTCAATTCCCGGAGTATCAGGTCCGGACATGTGGAGTCGCCCTTTCACACATGTAGCACACAACCATACAGTCTATACACGAAACATCAGACTGTCTGTCAGACCGTTATCACCTACTGAAATACTCTGTTTGGTTTAGCCGAGGGCTGCAGGAGGCAGGATATGATGCTGAAGTGGTTGTGCGGTGGCAAATCACTGCTTTTAAGCCTTTACTAAAACAAAACGGCCTTTATTTTACGAGAAATCACAGGAAGTCCTCTCGCGCATTTGCACAAGCTTTCACAGCAGAGCGTCCAGGCCCAGTCAAGACTATACACTACACTGCTGTGGTCCAACAATGGGTCCAAACTAAATACTGGAGAACCAAATAAGGTAACTAACTAACTACGTTACTGCGTCTTGAACATGCTTGTGGTTGGCTTTCAATCAATGAGCATGAAGAAGTTTACCCTCTGGGATTTCTGCTAGAAAGACGTCAGGAAATCAGATGACGTAATTTCATGTCGGACAAAGTCAACAAATGAGATGAGTTTGTGGGGGGTAAACAGGTCAAAGATGAAACGTTGACGACAAGTGCCGTGTTAATGTGAAGAGGCAATGTTGATGGGTTATTTTTTTTAGGGTTTAGGATTACTTTCCAAGTTTACTGTGGATTAGAAACTGAAATGCAAACTATTTTGAATCAGGTCACAGACACAACAAAAGCTTGGTTTTGATTGATATATATATATATATATTATTCAAAGAGTGAGTGGTTGGGAAGTATCCAACCAAAAACAAAAAAACACGCCCTCCTCTCAGGCCGCGAGCACTGAGAGAGTCCACGGTACATCTCTGTGGCTGCTGGCTGACAGCCTCTCTTAGCGTTTCAGTTCGGACCCAATAAAATGATTAGATGGGCTTATTACTACATTCCTGCAACAGCCACATATACCGTTTCCTTTTCTTTTTTTTTAATCTAAGACCATTTGATTTATTGATTGCTGTCAGGCTGTATGTCTGTGAGTTTCATACCCTGCCTTTAATTGCCGTTACCTTTGGTTAATAAAAACATCTTAATGCACGAGACTGTTCTCTGCGTCACTGTGCACTGCTCAGTGCAGCTGGACGAACCAATGGGAGACACTAAATACACATATCTTCATTATCAGATACATCATGTTTGTATTTTATCATATATGCTTACTTTGTGTTTAATTTGCATATCCTGGTATGAATAAAAACGAAGAAGAATCAGAAACAGGAGATGCACAATCAAGCAAAGTCTGACCCATCACACCAAACCTTCATCACATCGGTCTAAAGCTTATATATGAATCATTTTTTACAACCATTGGTAATAGTTTCAGAAGGTATTGACAAGCAATGTTGTTCTGCTGATCCGGTGAAACCCCAAACCTCTTTTATTATTGTGGTCTGGATTCAGCCAGCCAATAAATCAACAGTATCAAAGGAGCACTGTATGTTTCACACGTTTCACTGGGATCTCTGGTTAGCAAACCAGCCTTGCTGCCATTTCTTTGTCAGTGCAGAATGACAGTGATGTTTTCAAGAAACATTGATTGGGATATTTGGAGCAGTCCAGTCTGATCACAGTTGTCAGAGGCGAGCAGAGGAGATAGGCTGCTGCTGATCTGCTTTGCACTGACAATGTCTCCCTACACTAAGTCCAAAATCAATCTCTAATTGAACGCTCCAACAACAATCCATACATCTTTAAACCCAAGTGACCACCCAACTACATCATTATTTCATCAACATGTGCTTTCCTACAGCTGTCACAGCACACAGCTGGACTGTGGTCGAACGGAACTTTAGTTTTTGGGATGATACCACAACCATCAAATACACAGTAGTGTGCCAAAGTAAAGTACAGTACTGTGCGGAAGCGGAAACATCTCAAAGATGGCAGCAGCTCATTATCAGTTGAATTATATTAACCAGCTCCAGTTGGAAGATTTGTTGTCATTATGGTCCCAGTAACTTTCAGTCAACCAATGCAGCAGATCCTATTCGATTTTCATTTGTATTAGCTGTGTCATTTATGACCCTTAATTTCATATCTATGAGTAATACTACAATAGAAAGTCAGTGTGTAAAAAGAACTTGCTCAGACAGTAGACTAAAAGACTACTTCTGTGTTTAAACAAATTCAAGAATGTATACCGTACACAGATACTGTACAATCCAGTCTTGTTATGTTGCCTAATAGCTTCCTAACATCATAATGACTTCTCCTAGCTTGTTGATGTTTTTAAACTTTACTTTTGAACTTCAAACTTCAATAGTAGGAGAAATTTGGGGATTTGGGATGGGTATTAATTTACATTATACTATATAGAACATAGTATTTTTTTGATTAACAAATTAAGTCTGCAAAAAAAAAAAAAAAATCCTAAGTTCTTTTTCAGCTTTTCATTATTAGTGACTCAGGCTTTGCAATGGAGAAAATAAGAAAAAAAATCTTTATTCTTTAATGCATTCTAAATTTGACAACATCAGGGCCTGATAACTAGTTTTCTGTGAGCAAATTCAGTTAATGTTTCTAGATTAACTGGAGCATTCCTTTCTTACTTTGCACAGGAAACCAATCTGTTGTGGTTAAGCATTAAAATAATAAAGTTACTTAAAAACTTTCCCAGACAGCAATTGTTGTTTATTCTTGTTTTAACAATTTCTATTATGCCATGGAATGTAAAATACATTACACTAGAAATCAGTTTTCCCTAATTCTTTGGCATTGTATTGTACGTCAAGGACAAGCAGGTGAGGTCATAAAACGAATGTATCTGCAGACATGTAAAACATTGTGTACAGAACAAGGAATTTGAAATAACAAAACCATGGCACGCTATAGCCTTGTGCTCCTAAAATAGACAGTCAATGTAACTGTTCGTGCCTTTTATTCTCTGCTGGGTGGTTAACTTCCTTATATTATGGAAGGGTCTAAACATGTTTCTACTTCCCAAAAAAAACCTGCGGCTGCCAGCTAAATCCTCACTTTGGGAAAACACACATTCACACTCTAAGTGGTCAATAACAGCAGATAATTCATATATATATTGTGATGAGGCTTGTGGATGCCAGCTACACTGCCCTCCACTATGTCTCAGTTACTGTGCTGCTAATGTCACAAATAGAGAAGCTGAAACCTGCAGGGCTGATCACAACTACAACTCTGCTCCTAGAGCTCCCAAACAATCAGTCTTGTTTAAGTTGCGGGTAAAGGAACAGTACGGGTATTTAGAACGGGTATTTGTTCTCATCTTACTCCAACAGATCACAGAGATTTAAAGTACTTCAGTTGATGCTTGTCAGAAAGGTGATAACTCTAGTTTCTAAACCTGCAGACTGCATGTTTCTTTCTTTTTTGTGAAGCACAGAGAACTTTAGCCTGCCTAATACTCGCACCGAATTATCAATGAGATTTGAAAGAAATAATAACGGTCCAATAACTAAGTCCAATAACTAGCGTCTGCATTTCATCTGCATCTCAATAGGTGGAGTTTGTTCAGTGGTTATAGAAACATGACTGCAATTCCATACTAAGGTTACACCATGACAGCTGAGCAAATTGTATTTGTTGATTAATACAGTGAGGTGCTTTTTTTTCGCTTGCTTTGTTTTAAGGACTAGAGGAGCAGGGAGGGGCTCATTCAAGGACTTCATGTATGATGATAGAATATGATAGTGGTAAAAATATGTTAATAGAAGAATATCTTATGCTCAGGGGTATGTACTGAATATCTATGAAGCATAATGACATATAAACGCCACATCATTGTTCTTGTCACACCTCTGTTATGCTCATTGCAGCTCAACTGTTTCTAACTATCATGTTCACAGGATTTTTTAGAAAGTAATTCAGGGCTAGTTTTCATATAATTTAGTCCATCATAGCTATCAGTTTGACATTTTAATTGCCAGTTTTAGTGCTGACAGATGAGATTATGGAACACTGAGAAGCTTTATTATTGAGTGCACTTTTTCCATGTAGCCTATACAATACATTGGGCAGGCCCACTCTTGTACTAAAGTGGAAATCACTACTCACCCCGTTTCTGCATGAAACTGAAAAGATCATCAAGGAACTCCTTGCGCTTTTCATCATCATCCAGTTCATACAACTGAAAAAGAAATAAAGAAATCATTTAATCATAAATGAAACATTTTCATCAATGAAAATCAAGAACATGTTTCACCAGCGTTAGACAGAGAGGCATGTTTGTTTAGGACTGTGGCCAACACGGGACAGGACGAGGACAATGAATTCCTTCAAGACGGTCTCTGAGTAACCTTGAACACAGTGAGTGTATCGCACAGCAGTTAACAGAGCTTGGTACATACTTTCAACACAAAGATGCACAGTGCCACACTGGTGCTGGAACAATATCAGGAAAATGCTTTATGGCCATGAATAGCTTTTTCACATCTGGGTACCTCAGAGAGTTACAGTATGTCAGTCGCTGAGCATAAACACACAAAACAGTGAAATGAGTCCACCCCTTTTATATACACGGGGACCAAATATTAGAGACACCTTCCAATATAATGACATCACGGCAACACCACTAAAAACTGCAGCTGCAAAGGTAACCAAATCACTTAACTGTGATATTTTTAGCTAGTAATTGACTTTATTTCTACTTTTATTGAAGCATCTGAGAGAATAAAGCAAAAGAAAAATCATCTTCTCTGCCCACAGACCTTTGGTCACCTTAGACTCAGGGAAGGCAAAGTGCAGAGACACAGTATAATAATACATCAGACAGATTAAATATCCATTTAAGGAAACTGAAAAAGATTTTCTACACTAGCTACAGTCCCACATGTACTTATGGGTATACATGTATACAGGTATGTTCATGTACAGTATATATAAATGAATACTTAGAATACTTATCATTTATATTTATATTTTCATTGTCTTGTCCTGTATTCATTTTGTATATTACAGTATTTATCAGTGTATTAGGTTTTGCTTTTTCTTTTCGTCATTGCCACCTGTCCATGCCCTGTCTTCATTCATTCTGCACATTTCTTATGAAATGCAATAATGAATTTACTGTGTGTTGAACTTGATTTGAAAAAGGGTAAATGAAAAGACTGAGAATACAAATCAATAATATCTCGGCAGGATAGGTGCTTGTGTCCGTCTTGCCTGTGGACCCTGGTATATTTTAGTAGTACTAGTTTCCTTATTGGCATATCCATTATGCTCTTCATCCTGCCCTATTCACTGGGGCAGCGACAGTGTCAAAGAGGCTTTTAAATGGGCCTCTCCAGCCAGATACAGCTGATGGAAATATGTTAGTGGCAATGTTCACTTTCAGTAAGGCCCAGAGCCACGTTAACAGGCCCACCTAATCAATACTGGAAGACAGAGGGATGACCTTTGGAATCAGTGGGGCCCTGTGGACGAGGCCCCAGAGATAATAACTGATCATTTAGAAGTGTATTAGCTGTCACCAATATTACAGGACCAGTGCAGGTCAGCACTCAGGAGGAAACCATGGCGGGGGTGGTGGATGGGGGATTCGTTAAGGGGAAAGTTCCGGAGGTGGGAGGTGAGGGTGTGTGTGTCTGTGTCAGTGTCTGTGTGTCTGTGTGTTTGTATGTGTGTTGGGGGAGGGGGGACGTGAATGCATTGAGAATGCAGCACAGCAGGTGGTCCATGGTGGAGGGAATATCGAAAGGTAAAGGAACAGAAAGCGATTGCAAAAATGTTAAGTGCACAAATGCACAGCGGATGACAATGCCGCAGGATCAATTGTGAGGCCCATGGAGTGCAAAGGCATACATGTGGAGACAATGATGAGCATGTGCTCATATGCTCATAGAGGCGATAACACACATGTCAGCACACACACACACACACACACTAACCAGCAGTAGTACATTCAGTAAAATGAATGTAAAATATGTGTTTTTATAATTGAAACCCTTCATTTTCAACTTTTTTATGGAAGCCAACTGTTAAAAACGTTTGAAGAATTAAGGGTTTCAATTATAAAAACACATATTTTAGATAGATAGATAGATAGATAGAACACAACTAATATCAGTAAAAAGTGGCGGCAGCTGACGATCCGCAGCAGTGATTCATAAAGCCAGAGAACCACAGCCAGGAGAACCAGGACCAGGATCCACAGGAACCAGAGAGCTCCGGGGAAGATATCAATAATAGATTAATGTATTCTGCCAGCATTCATCTCTTGCCTTATTTGCAACATCAGTTTTGTATTGTTCATTATAATGAGATGTTCCTTGTTATAATATAAATCAATCTATCTATCTATCTATCTATCTATATATATATATTTTTTTTCATCTGAAAAAAGCATTGTGGTGTTTTCATTTATGTATCACACCTGTAACATGACTGCAAATAAATATTGCAACAATGGAAAATTTAACCAATCTCAGGGCACCCCTCCTTCCTGCAGCTATGAGTACCTGTAAGCAAACATGACGCCCAAAACAGAACATTAACACACAATGCATCCTGTATGTGTATTCACGCTCTGACTGGCTCCCTGCACAAAAGGGCTGATTTCTTTTTCAATATGGTCATATTCTTCACAGACTGCCTGCACATACTTTACAGCTATGAAATTTGCAGTAAAATCTTCCATTAATATTTAATCTAAAACCCCTTATAACGTGCTGTAATCATTTATATACACAGTGTTCTTGCACAATAGCATTTGTGAAGTTGTCCTTTTGCCAGCTATGAAGCAAAGGAGTTGAATGCAAGAGAAAAGTCACCGGGCAGCATTCCTTTCTGTTTGATCACTACTAGTCTGTTTGTTTTTGTTTTCCCCCTCCGTGTGTAAAGTAAATGAACAGACAGACAGGCTGGGGCAGGGTGAAAGACACTGGGTTCAGCTGAACCTGGAGGCTCTCAGGCCGCTCTCAGACTGTCATTCACCGGGTCACCTGAGGGAAGCCTGCTCACATTGAACTTGGAAAAGCCTCTTGGCCTTTCTCCTTTCACCACAAGTCTACAAACACACTGTGAAAGCTGAGGGGGTGAACTATGAAGCAAGACTAGCGAGGTATGTTGAGACGAAATCCAGGGGAGTGTGTCATGGACGCTTTTAACCTGGCAAGATCACCATGGTAACTTAGGCTTCAGACTTAATCTGCTCAGGACCTGGTTATGTTCCCTTTTTTCCCTGACATTCATTTTCTATGAGAAATGTAGGGAGGGAAAACATTTCACTGTTTATTTTATTGTGTTGTGCAGTTACAGTAGCACAAACGGTGTCATCGCCTTGTCAGAGGAATCTGTAAAATTAGACACACGCTAACAAATGTTCCACAGCAGCCCGTCCATACACTCACAGAATGATGAAGACTCAGCAGCATGTTTTTATGGTCCTGATTAGCTGCAAAGTCCATTTTACACTGCTGGTATTACAACTACACTAATTTGAAAATGTATTAGTGTGATGGTTTTATGATATTAATCACTTTGATTTGATCAAAAACTAAAGTGATTCATACATCTTCTTTTTTATGGGACAGACTCAGACCTATATGCACTTGAGCATGTTTAAACCTGCTGCAGGCTATTCCATACGAACCCTAGGCCTGCAGTGTGCAGATGCTTTGTTAGGAACAAACGGGAGGCTTTAGGTGTCACTTGAAATAGATGAACTCCTTCTGTCTTCATCTCTTGCATTATTCTTGCAACATCAGTTTTTATATATATCAGTTATTATATGTTTTCATATTTCTCCACAAATACTATTATGTTTGTAACTTTAATTCATATTTATGATATACTAAGCCATGATCTAAGTCATTTTAATGAGATTCAAAATTCTAACTTACCAAATGACAAGGCATAAAATCAGATGTGTGAGACTACTGCCTCTGTGTGATACTTCGTACAGTGTGTTTGACCTAAGTCCTAAGTTTCATAAGAATCAACATGATGAGACACTTGTGAGAATGTTTATTTTTAGCATTTCTAATCCCATGTATATAATCTTCCTTGGCTGCAGCAGGCTTCTGTGTGTGAAAATGTTTGTGTGAGAAGTGTGTGTGCGTACGCAAATACATTGAGTGTGTGTGGATGTGTATGCTTAAGAGTTAATCTGAGAACAATGCTACTGCCTGGTCATGTTGGCAGCCTTCCATTTGGCTAAGTGCCACCAGTAACAGCGCTCTGCTAGTGTGGGTGCGAGCACACACACACACACACACGCACACACACACACACAATAAAAGAAGATATGGAAGGTAATATGAAGAGACATTCTGTGCCCCTATAAGATTAAGTGGCAACGAGCTGACCACATATTGGCAGCTCTAAGTGTTATTTTTTCATGGGCTGCTGAGAAAGTAGATGCTGCAGGTTGCAGGACACACTGTTACAGGTCACACACACACACACACACACACACACAAAGACATCCTAAAAACAAGCATGTTAAGTCAATTTGTTATTTTCTTAAGTGGTCAGCATGTGCTCTCCAAACTGAATTTTACTTGGTTACAGTTCAGATTTGTGTTGTGAGCGCTCACTAGTTGTGTTGATTGACTTTCACAGGATTTCAGGTTAATCATGTCAAAACAGGCAATGTTTAACCCTTTCCAAGGCAACAAGGATCAAATACATTTGAGGACTGAAATCACAGTAAGAAAAACTGGACCAAAGGATTCTCATGATCCCGCTCCCTTATTCCTTATCACCAATCAAAAGGTCCTGAGGTTTGTACATCAAGCAAATCCATGTTTGATAGAGAAGAGGTTTCAACCCTGAGGACACTTCCTCGGAAGTGGAGGAGAAATTCCTCAGGGCCTTGCCTTCTCAGACAGTTGGTCTGAGGATAACATTTCAAATGTTAAATGTAAAGTCAAGTCATATTCAGGCTTTAAGTTTTAATGCCTTCTGTAAGACGCTTAGGACAAAAGCTTCTGCCAAATGGAAATGATATGTAATATAATTTGAAAAATGACTCATATAACTTATGTTTTGAATTCATTTTTGGACTGCATTAGTCGAAATGCTTTCATTCTTTGTGTAGAATTCTCAAAGAAAAACACTTAATGTCAATGACCAGGCCTCACAGGAACACATTTGCATTTGAAGAAATGTTTACCATCAAAGCAAGAGTCAAAAGAGAAGATTAATATTAGTCTTCTAAACCATCAGGATGCAATTAGCCTATCTTAACTTCATGTGTACCATGTGTGCATTTCTTCTTATGTTTGTTTAGCCTGATTGTTCTGAAATTCATATACTGTATACTGCATATTTCCACAGACTATAACAACACCAGAAGTGTATAAAATGCACAGTGAAACACTGATCTCTCCTGTTGATCTCTCTTCTACACGAACAGGACATCTACTTTCAATAAACTTCTATGACAACATTCAGAACGACCTCACTCTGTGCAATATATCGATTCAGCTAGATGAATGATCAGTTATGGCAGGTTTAGAGAAAAACATTCAAAGCCAAGAATAAAAGAATCCAAATCTTTAAGCTGTGCATTATTTGGAATGTCTTGGTAGCAGAAAGGTGGTGTCATATCTCTCTCACTCAGCCTCATTCGCTCTTCACTGTCAATTAATAAACACAAAAATGCCACAAAAGCAATACACATACATTGGCTTTGCCAGAAATTCCTGAGAAACAATTTTTCTGAAACTACACAAGATATGACCATAATCAATAAACTCTGTGGACACAAATTTTCTATTTCTATGGGATTAACTTTTTTCCTGTCAGTAGGACCCCTGTAGGACCTAGGAGAACATGGATTTGCTTGATGTACAAACCTCAGGACCTTTTGATTCCTCTTTCCCCAAGTGATTGGTGATAAGGAATAAGATCATGAGAATCCTTTGGGCCCGTTTGTCTCACTGTGTTAAATCTGCTGCTTTACCATTTACATTATTTCAGTCCCCAAATGTATTTGATCCTTGTTGCCTTGGAAAGGGTTAAACATTGCCTGTTTTGACATGATTACCCTGAAATCCTGTGAAAGTCAATCAACACAACTAGTGAGCCCTTACAACACAAATCTGAACTGTAACCAAGTAAAATTCAGTTTGGAGAGCACATGCTGACCACTTAAGAAAATAACAAATTGACTTAACATGCTTGTTTTTAGGATGTCTTTGTGTGTGTGTGTGTGTGTGTGTGTGTGTGTGTGTGTGTGTGTGTGTTCGCATCAAATTTTGTACAATGGCCATATAAATGGGATGAAGATGGGGTTATCAAGCTGGATTTTACAATTTTTGCTCTTGTCACCTTCATATATTTCATAGACCTACACCTCATTTCACCTCATTCCTTAATACAGTCCTTATTTCCTTTATACGATCATTATTTCATTTCAAGTTTCTTATATTTCTTATAACTATTAGCTACTATTACACTCTCAAATTTGCAGTTAAATTTTAATATTGGGTTACTTTATTTATTTCATTAAATAAAATGTGCCTTCGTTACGCTCTTTGAAACTAGACCTGGGAGGCCTTGTGTCCATGAAATTGAAAAATGGAAACTTTGTCATAGAGCTAAACCAAATACTTTGTTAGGATGGTGTGTAATGTAACATAGATCACTATAATTCACTCCACTTGTAATTCATCATAATAAGGGGTTACACACATGGGACCAACAGTTATACAGAGCTCTTAACAAAAACCTCAAACACTACAATTCACTAGAGCTGCACATTTGCAATTTGACACTAATCAGCATTACAGTTGTAGTTCTCAGATTAGGGTTGCTTTTGGGTCACCAGAAGATATATATACTGAATATATCACATATTTAGTACATCCAAACTAGTAACTACACTGCATATAGATGATCTATGATTTAATTCAGCAATGTAAGATGTGTTCGTCTCCATATAAACAGTCAATGAGGCTCTGGATAATGACACCGCTTTCGATATGAAAAATTAATAAAAAGCTTGATTGTTTTTTGAGGAGGAAGTAATTAAAACTGATGGTCTTAATGATAGCCCATTGTATTGTTTAGCCGTCAAGGAGACAGTCATGTTTTTATGTTGAGAAATGTTTAACATGAAGTGGCGACAGTGGAGAAAAGTAGAGTGTCTTCACCTCCAAAGAAACAGTCAAGCAGCTTTCACTTTTAAATACTGACATGATTATTCAGGATGGAAGGAGAAATAAATTCAAATGAATGGCCAGAGCATAAACTGCTCGTATTGTTGACTTATCAAAAACATGTGTTTGACCGGCAGCAGACCTTTCAGACTGTGGACTGATAAAATAAAGAGAGGAAAACAAGGATAAAATCTTGTGGTTAAATGTTGAGTAATCTAGCTGTAATAGTTTAAAAATCAATATAAAATGAGAAATTTAGGTCCAACAGATGTCCTACTGACAGGAAAAAGACATGATATAGACACGAAAAGTTAATCCCATAGAAATACAATGGTTTGAAATTCGTGCTCAGGGACAAATTCACAGATTAAAATTTCGAGACTATATCATGAACTTCTGTGAGACTCGGTTACCACTTCTGCTTCACTGCTGTAACACAATGACTGGAGCCATTCTAAGCATTTTTCACAAGTCTCAGAGCACATTCTCTGTTCTCCGAAATCTTGGCCACTTCAAAGGCCAGCATGGCCCCCAGCAAGTAAACAGATGCAAGGCACAGTCAATCACTGAAGACCAAATCAGCATGCTCGCCCATCTTGTCATCATCAGAACAACCTCCTTTTGATTTCTCTGCTGCTGGAATATCAATGTTGGCCATAATAGACGTGTTATTCCATCTTGCAAATATGTTTAGTCATACAGAATGAACAATCATTCACAATATGGACAGATAAACCGAGAGCGTTGAGGTAAACCTTGTATTATTAAGTTTTCATAATCCTAAATAAGTTTACTCTTGTTGGGTCATACTTCATACTCGCTGAACATGAAAGCAAATGTTGTCAGATTTCAACATTTCAGGAGGTCTAAAATGAGAGCTATCATGCAAAGCTGTCATTATTTGAAACATGGATTCATAGAACACTTTTGCAATAAGTCACCTAACTGACATATTAAAGATAAGAATTAAAATGTGTTTGGTATCTTTGCCTAGATCAATAGAGCACTGTTAACTGTAAGATAAGAGAAGAATATGAACAGAATAAGAATTAGAAGAATACTGAAAATAGAAAAAAAATGAATGAATGAATTTTTACTTTTTACTTTTCAACATAAACATATACATATGCATCTTATGTATGTCTATACACCGCCAAGCTCTGAGAAAACACCATCCTCTCTCTTCTTCTCCTGCTCATTCTTTCAGTAAATGTGTGTGAAAACACATCGTTTGGATTTGGCTCCCCTTATGATGTCATAAGGGACTCTGTTGATCATGTGACCTTTCAGCAGACAGTTTGTCCCCGCCCACTGAAAACCTCCAGTGTCCACCTTCCTGTCTGCCGTCAAATATAATGTGTGTTTTGAACATTACACCATGTAAACCTGCTCAAGTAGAACCTCCAAATACAAATATGAACTTTAAAAACCGCATTGCAGTAACATCAAACGAAGCTCCTGCAAAGTCAGCAGGTCCATGAGGTTATCACATGAGAAAACAGAAGCAGACCAACCTCCTGCCCACTAACACACCATCATGATATCCAAGGAATTTAAGAACTCTTCAGAAGAGAACTATTGTGGAAAAAAACTAATATAGCTGATGTTGCAAATTTAACCCATAAGCAGCCTCTTTCCTCTCCTTTGTCTGCCTGGACACACTAATTGTATGTTTATATTTGAGATCTCAAGGCTGCTGTTCTAATTATTCCCACATAACCACCATGTCCTGCATTGTCATTAAAAATAATTGAATGTAATATAATTATAATTAAAATATGACATAAATATGAATGATGAAATAATAGTGTCTGCAATTGAGGCATGTTAAGGCCTTGATACAATATGAGAATTTAACACAACATTTGTAGATAGATGCTCATTCCCATTTTCTTTTGCTGACATTTTGGGGATTTGTTTAAAATTTGCACAGCAAGACATCAAAAACTGTAAAACCATGACTGAAAAGTACAAATCTAAACTAGGAGAAAAATCTGTGGCAGTGATTGGGGTGGTGGGACTGAAAAAGATCACAATGAAAGTGCCAAAATTATAAAGAACCACCCCCCTTGCTCCACAAACTGTGAGAGGCAGAGACTAGAGTATAACTGCAGGCTCAGCATGAACAGTCAATGAACAGCAGGCAGTATGTCCAACACAATACAACACTGGCCGGCTGGAAGCTGCTCCGTGTTACACGATCTGCTGACACACTGAGGTCAAGCTCAATTCACTGGATCTCCAACCTCTAATCAGTGGCTCCACCACCCAGACCTCAGCTCCACCACTTCATTATACTGCAGACTGCCCACTAGACAACTCCCAACCAATTCTATTTTATTTCAAATGTTAACTTACTTTATTCATCCATTTTGATTTTGGATATCTGCATTGGATTCTGTACTGTGGAAGTTCCTGCAATTTGCTTCTTGCAAATTGCATTTTGCATGAAAGGTGCTGAAATAATATATATCTTGGTTCACATTTGGATTTTCTTTGGATTTTCTCTCTATAATGTCTTAGCTGTAGTCGCTGATGCTCTGTTCTTTGATATTTCCATGCAGTTATGCCATTAACAGAACTTCTGTCAATGAACAAACAGATCATGTAAAATGCATCACTTCCTGAGCATGAGGAAATATAAAAGCTCTCTGTACCTGGTAGAGGTTGATTAACCACAATGTTATGAAACAAAGCATCAACAAAACCAAGTGTGTCATGCCAGCATCTCTGTGAGACTGAACAGTGGTTCCTGCCCACATGCATGTACATGCTCATGAAGCAGCTTCAGTGTGTGAGTGAGTATGAAAGAATAGTCTGCTCCAAATTAGATCCCTCCTGTATGAATGATGTGTGAATGGGTGAATGAGGATGTCATGTAAAGTGTTTTGAGTAGTTGAAATAACTAGAAAGGAGATATACAAATACAGACCATTTACATTCCTGAGGTTACGATATTTAGTCAAATAAATCATTTACTGCTTACTGGAACAGGTACTGTCTACTGTGACCAACTTTACTGGCACAAATCAGATATACACAGGCTCTGGTCTCTTGTCTGAAACTATTTCCAGAGTTAGAAGAGAGCCCCCCCCCCCCCCCCCCCAGCACTCCAAAATAGACCTGCTGAAGAAGGTGGAATGCTACACAGAGCAGAGATGTTAATCAATGTCAGACAAGCAGCCGTTAGACATCTGATATTAAAATGCTGCTTCACACTATGTCAGGTGCTTGTCTAGTGTTCTGTTTATAGTGGACCTGTTTTTTGGGCTCAATTAATGTATTCCTCTTAGGGAGGAAGTTAAGTTAGGGCTCTTAAAAAAGTTAAAGCCAAACAGGAAGCATGTGATAGTGTAGGTCATTCGAACTTATTAGGATTCAAAGAGCAGCACCGGTCACAAAGTCCAGCTAATGACACACTGCAAAGATGATATCTGCCACCTGGGTTTGTTAAAGAATACCTCAGGTAAAAAACAGATCCATTCATCATTAAAAGAAATGACACGCAAAGATTTTTTGTAAGCCAAATGAACACAAATACAATACAATTCAAGTATACATGTCACATTCAGGTGACTAATGAAGTGACTGTGAATGTTGAGACTGGCTATATTACTGCTGCACAAGTAATCATCCTCTGATTAGCGACAAATCTAAATTTCCTGTGCTGAATATGGTATTCACATCAGACCCATGCAGACTGGTGTGTTAACTCTCCATGAACATTTTTTTAAACCTTTTTTTTTCTCCCTCTGTAGATCTGAATGTGTGCAGGGTTACTGGACAGTAAATTCTGTACATAGATTTTAATGTGAATGTAAACCTTCAGTGTGTTCCTTTTAAGGCTCTCAACCTTTTTATAATTCCAGCCGGTCAGCAGGAGGACAGAATGTTTTCTTTAACCCTACATCACTAAGGACATCCTGTCCACAATACTTTCTCCATATCTGCATCCACTACTTCTATGTATATCATCTTTTTGCAACAGCTTTTCCCATAATTATTGGAATGAACACAGTGTTTAGAGCAGAATCATGACTCATCACTATGCCTAATTGATACAATTCTTGAGAACAAAGCAAATGCTATAGATGTCACGATAAGTTATGACAAGAATATGTTTTGGAGTGTTAAATAGATGCACTTTAAGACACAGATGATTGCTGCTTCTGTTTGAATCAACACTCTAAGCAAAAATATATGTAAAATGTGAGGATGAAAGTCATTTGCTTACCTGAGAGGTGGAACAAAGTCCAACAGCCACAACATGAAAAAGAGAGAAAGATGACAAATTTAGATGCTGTGTGTTGCAGACATGATTTATAGGAAAGAGAACTGCTTCAGTAGTTTTTATTACAATATGATGGACAGTTTAAATCGTGCACAGTCAGAAAATGAGTCTTTACTTTGACTTTACTGGATGTGAAGACAGAAAGGATTTTGAATTTGTATCTCAACAATTTATACCTGACTTTGTACTTTTCATTACTGTGAGAACATTCACAACTGTCAACTTGGTTTTTGCAATGTAACTTCACATTTCACACTTACAATTACAATTACTTAGAAATAAGACAAAAATGAAGAAGTGGCATTTAAAGAAGTCCCGCAGTGATCACTTTTTAATTCCACATTACACTTGAAATGATAAGTGAGACGTAAAACAAACATGCGAGAGCTGCTGACAAACTGGAACTACACAAAGCTGCAATCTGAGTGTCAAACCACATTTGAATGAACCAGTTGTTACAGTTTCAGTAAGCAAAACTATTTCAACAGAAAATTTTCAAATGAATATAGAGCTGTATGAAAGAATGGATGTGGGTGTATGCTTTGTATTTTGTGGGACACCCATTGGCCATGTTGGCCAAAGAATGTAAGACTAGATGGAACAATATTGATATGTGACCTGCACATACTGCACACTTCTGATTGAGCAATCCCTTTTTATCACTTGTCCTCTTATAGTTTGATAATGAATCATTATCATTGCTGTTTCACCATCCCGAACTCACTAAGCTGCTGTGAAATGTTGCTCAATGGCATAGTTTTGTAATGGGTCACAAATGTCTGCCTAAGGTGTCTGCTATCTGTGCAATAGCTTGTAGATACAGAGGCAGATCTATCATGCTGAGTCACCTTTAACAACATCTTTATAAACCCTGGCTTAACCTTTAAATGAATTCCGCAATGATTGCTAGACTTTGTGTAACTATCATGGCGTGTTTCAAACTCAGTCCTGCTAGCAGTACAGCTCCGGAGGAGTTGTGAAAGATGATGTCAGTGTTCACGTACATTGAAAAAAGATCAGAATAATCGGTGATGTTTCAATCTCAACCTGTGTCAACAATAAAGACTCCTACAGTACAGACATTTAGGTTGATCTGTTAGGTTGACCTGCTGCAAACGTGATGCATAGCCAGACATCAGGTTCTGACAGAGTTCTTGAGGAACGTTAGCCAAGTCCTACTATGCTTCTATCTCCGGGAGCATTCAGTGCCTTTGCTATCTTTTTGTATCCTTTTCCTTGTTTGTGCAAGGCAATGATCTCTCTCTCTTAACGTTTTGGACAGTTCTCTTGACTTACCCAACAATCTTACCTATATTTCTGTCATGCAACCAAACGTCACTGTGAACAAACCCCCAGCCAGTCTGGGTATTTGATGTGTTCTATCTCAAGCACACCTGATGCAACTAATGAGGCCCCTGATTAGATGCATCAGGTGTGCTTAAGACATCACCTGATTTTCAAATAAGTGTTCTTATGAGGGATTCTATTCAGGGGGTTGAATAATTTTGAGACTGCATTAGTGGCATTAAAAGTGGCATTTTATGTTGGAATTTGGAGAAACCATCTGAAATATTAGTTGTGCTGAGCTATTTAAATTGTTGTTGTTTGAGTTATTCATTGAACACAGCTGAAAGTTTGCCAATACACCTAATTTGGTAGTGGGACATGAGATTAATGATAACATGATGTTTTGTGAGAACAAATGCAATCCACTGAAAAAATGTCCTCGAGTCTAGTTCTTCATGTTGCCCTCTCAGACGATAAGTGCTCCGATTAAAAAGCATAAATGCCGCCCTCTTAAGGAACCACATCTTCTCCTCGGTTACTACTAGAATTTTGCTGGTCTTACATTGAAGCACACACTGGTCTGCACCTCCCAGTGCGTGAGTGTGTTCTTTAAATTAGAAATCAGTAAGAGAGGGAGAAGTCTTTGTGTCTCACAGCGCCATTAGTTATGTAATGTTTAACTGTTGTGAAAGGCTTGGTTTAATGTACAGTGATAAAACATTACCTCTTCTACTTTTAATTAACAACATCCTCTGGATGAACCCCAGTCTCACTCTGCTGCCTGAGGCCACGCTGACCTGTGATTAACTCTGTCAACTTGTATGTTCATTCAAACATTAACTCCAGCTTTAATGACATAGACACAGGTTTGATTAAAACCTTGCAGGTCCACTGCTGTGGATTGATTTAGTAGAGATGCAGCAGGACTGAGGGCCTGACCTGTTCGACGGAGTGTTCATCAGGAGTACTATATAAGTGGAGGCAGAATTAAATCAGCTGCTGCCCCACAGGACATCAGGGTTTTCTTACCAACTGACGCCTGTTTCCACTGTGGTTTGGGCATTTACCAACGCCATCCATACCATCAATTCATTAGTCTGACTTCCAGGCGATCATTAGCATATGGAGTAACCTGCAGTGCCGAGATAATGTTTGCATGCCTCCCTGATTAACTAAACACTTTCTATGCACACTTTGAGACCGAAACCCTGGCTGAGTCGGTTCAAAAGGCCCAAGACCCCTGCCCACTAGTAATATCCTGTGCACATGGATGCAAGGCACCTGAACCTGATGGCATCCTTGGCCAAAGCTCGCAAGGTGTGTGCAAATCAATTGACAGATGTCTTCACAGACATTTTCAATCTGTCACTACTCCATGCTGTAGTTTCCAAATGTTCAACCAACCATTGTTCACCAAAAAGACCAAAATCCTCTGCCTGAGCGACTGCTGCCCTGCAGCACTCATCTCCACCATGAAGTGCTTTGAGTGGTTAGCCAAAACCTTCACTCACTGGATCCACTGCAATTTGTATACAGACCAAACAGATCAATGTGTGATGCCATTACTCTAATCTGCCACACAGCCCTGTCCCACTTGGACCAGAGGAAGAAATGTGAGATAAGATATGTGTTGCTGTTCATTGTCAATAGTTCAGCATCCAAAATCATTGTGCTCACTAAGATCGTAGTCAAGCTCAGAGATCTGGGACACAACACTGGATCATGAACTTCCTGACAGGCTGTGAGACAGGCACCACCACATCCTCTGCCCTGACTCTGAACACCGGCATCCCTCACAAAGACAGTGAGATGGCTCTTCTACCTCTGCAGGCTGAGGAGGCTCAATATGGACTCCAGGATACTCTGCAACTGAGAGTATTCTGACTGGTATGACAATTGCGTCACCCTAAACTGTGAGCCTTTACAGAGGCTGGTGAAAACTGCAATGCACATCACCGGTATGTAGCTGCCATTCATGGATGGCTTCTAGCACCAGTGGTGCAGGAAAAAGGCTAACAGGATCATCAAAGACCCCAAATGGCTCAGCCAAAAACCTTTCTGTTGCCCGCACACAGTACTGCAGTATCCAGTCCTGAAACTCCTGAGGTCTAAAGCCTGTCACTATGTCACCTTTCAACATCACTTTACACTTTGCTACATCATGCTTCTGCTGTACTATACATACTAGACCTGTATACACCTGCTTACTTATCTGATTACTTACCTTTTACAACCTGCTCTTATCACAGTGTATATCTATTTACTACCTCTTTATAAGCTGTTTAGCCATCACAACACACATTTGTCCATCTCGGTATATTTGATCCATCATATATTTATATGCTGACATGTCTATGACTAGTTCTCATTATATATGTATACTTACTACATTATTGCACAAGCTAAATTGCAGAAGTGCACAAATTAACATTATAGTTTATACATCTTACTATTATCACCTGGCTACCACTGTTGTGACCTCTTGGACTCTACAGGCTCCCTACAAAAGTGTTGTAGAGTGTTGATTGAGAACTTGGAAACAACTGCATTCAGGGGGATACTTAAAGCCGTATAGAATTGAACTGAATATTACCTAACAAAGTTATGAAGTTAATCCAATTGCCAAACAATGAACCTGGTGTCCCTTGAAGATCAAGGGGCCTGAGGCATTTGCCCTACTTGCCTGGTTGTTAACTGACTTGGTGGGATTTAAACTACAATGTGTATGTTCATGGTAATGAATGAACATTATCAAATACAATAGCATGGCTCACTGATATGTTTTTAATAGTTTTGGACAATAATGGAGCTCTATGGCACATAGCAAAAAGATACAACATCAGTCTTTAATACCCATACAATACTTAACTGACTTACACAGCAAACGCTTACTTTATAAGTAATGCTTTAAGCTGATATATTAGTTCAAAAATGTTCTGTGTAATTTTTTTTTACTATTGTACAAAAGGAAACAAAAGGTATTCCAGGATCTCATCTCAGCATGCCACCCTGCCCTTTAATCTAATTCACTAGACATCTCTGAGCCAAATGACAGATAAAAGGAAACCAACCAGGTGTCTACTGGTGTTAGAAGGGAATAAGTGCATTGTGTGTGTGTGTGTGTGTGTGTGTGTGTGTGTGTGTGTGTGTGCATGGCTTTGTATTGTGATGAGAGCACATTTTGGTTTTACAAGGTTAGAATTAGGTTAAGGTTAGGGTAAGGGTTGGGGTATGGGATTTAGTAGTGATGGCTAAGGTTAGGGTTGAACCAGCTTTTGGTCTTTAATAACAGTTTTCTGAGTAACTTTGCAATAAAACAGAAGTCGTAAGTCTGCAGGAGTCATTTTGTACACACACATATGCATATGGCAGGCCTCCATGATATCATCCTCCTAGCCAAGTCATGCCCAGATAGACATGCTGTTACATTATGCTATCAGAGTCATTCACTCAATTGTTCTTCAACCCTGTACCTTTATTCTAAAGCATATCCGCAAGCATAATTATCCTTGTAGCAGATACAGCAGTCTGCTGTTGTGTATGAAATTGAAACCAGTTGAGTCAGCAGTGAAATGTGTGTTCCATGAAGGGACAAGGAACCACGGAGCTATGCTCCGCCTGCAGGTCATTTCTTTAAACTCTTGGTTTGTTGGATTTGGTTGTTTTATTTTGATCTTCGTTTCTTGACTTTGGGTCAAAAGAACTGAGAGTAGGTAGTTCTAAAGATATGCTATGATGATAAATATGTTATGTTAGTAAGAAATTAAATTTGATGGACTAAAGGCAGCAAAAAGAAACATGTTAAAGAAAGTTGGCAAGAAGTAGGAGAAATATCTATTTACTCACAATACTACAAATATGGATGGAGACTGCAAGTCTTGTGCTGAAATATGAGCATGCCTCCTGGTCCAATGACAAGAAGAGGCATGTATAGTAAGGGGGTAATTAGCTATAAATGAAGCTGCCCTTCACAAACCTAGAAAAGTCAGCTTCAACCTCCCCACATCTATCAAATTTCAACTCCTTTGACTTTGGAAAATATTTCAGAGCAAGCCATCTCGAAGGAATGGATATGAAAAGCTAATCCCAGACCCTTTAGGACTGGGATTTATGGGGAAAGTTTCCCAGTGTTATTGCCTTCATCAGCCAAATGGCTACGTCAAACTGCGGCCATCCGAACGAGAGGATGGGTAATTGTGTGGCCATAACCTGTGGGTGCTAATCTTGGGTCTGCTATCAATGTAGTAGAGTCTCCTACATCAACCCCCACCCTTTGAACCACACCTAGACAGCCAGACAAAAGGCCAAACACTCAAATCCTGCTTCAGTGAGTTGCACAAACTTGCCTTGCATGCCTGATACGCTTCAGTGACGTCTCACAGTGCTACAGGAGGATAATAATCAACTGTCTAGTCAACACCTGTCCCATCAGATAAACATTTTATATATCATCCACCAATCCTGTCTAATGTGGCTTTCATCCCAGTCAATACATAACCAGTAGAGGTACGAAAACCAGCAACAAATTAAGGGTTGATGTTACTCAGTTTGTTCCACTCAGCAAACTTTCCAGTTTATGTATATGAGTATGTATCTCTAGTTCCATTCAGAGATGATTTGTAGGGTAATTTTACTATAACATGCACAACTGGGGGCTGCACACTTAAATGATCTTATCCCCTATGCGATTTCATTCTTACATGACAATGATTCACCTATATTCTCATAAACTCATGTAATTTTATCATCTTATATTGCAGAATTACAAACAAATGAACATGTAATTACCACAAACACAGTGAACATGGACCTTTCAGGGGTTGGGCTCTTTGGGTTCTGGGTTCCTGTGGCCCTGAGGCAGTTGACCAATTTTCCCAGTTGGTAAATCAAGTCTTGTTATAACGTTTCTTGAGATCTTTTCAATCAAATAGAATTACAAAAATAAGTGTAATTTATGATGAAACTGTGTTCATGGCCACAGTTTGCTGTAACTGAAGGTAACAGCTTTTGCTTTCAACATACTTTGGTTTCTTTTCTTACTCAAATAACACAACAAGAATATGACAAAGGATTTTATGAAAACTGCTGTATCAGCAGAGTTGGCTTTGGTACACAGCTCTCAGTGATCCTTGAAAACAATCCTTACTGCTCCCAACACCTCCTCACTCTGCCTGCTAACAAGCCACAGCATGTTCCCACTGTGTGCCATTTAAGCACATTACAACACTTCAGCTGAACGAGAAGGAGCCATTTAAGATGAGAGAAAAGACGTCTCTCACCCTCATCATAAGATGGAGGGGAGATAATAAGGGCCTCCTTCATGAAGGGGATGGCTGGTTTTAGCAGGGGTGTTTCTGGGTGTTGGGGTGGAACAATTAAACCCATTTTACATGACACTCAAACTTTAGAGACATTTTTAAGGGTGCCATGTCCTCTTCAGGCTTTTACCACCTCTCCACCTTTTCAGTGTCTGAAATCTCTATAATCTCAAATCTCTACGAACGGAGATGTTAATATGCTCATCTGGTTTGATTTAATTTTTACTGTCTGGCTCACAGCAACAGGCTACATAAATGCTGTCCATTTATAGCAGCAACAGAATTCACACAAAGAGAAAATATACAATAATGCATCATTTATGATGATGTGTTATAATATAACAATACATACAATATTTAATATATATATTATATATATATATAATATAAACAATATACATAATAGGACATGTTTCATATTTACATCCCACCATTCTATTGGACAGTTTGGAAATCAGTTTGATTTACCCATGTCATAAAGAAGGTGTTGTCTGCTGGCCATCTACGGTCTGTTGCATTAACATGGAATGCTGCATTGAGAGGAATTTTCACGGCTACCACTCAGGATTGATAAAAACAACTGAGACCCCCTGTGTTTAGGGAAAGCTATATTTTCATTTACAGTTGACAATATGTGATTATAATATCATCATAATATAATCATCATTCTCCCTTAAGGGTGGCGGGGGGGGGCTAGAGCCAATCCCAGCTGATGCGAGAGGTGGGGCAAACCCTGGACTGGTCGCCAGTCAATTATAGGGCAGACACACAGAGGCAGACAATCACTCATGCTCACACCCTACGGGCAATTTAGAGTCACCAATTAACCTAACCTGCATGTCTTTGGACTGTGGCAGGAAGCCGGAGTACCCGGTGTGAACGAACACTCTAACTGTGTTCAAACTGCAAACTAGCCGCCCAGCAGATTTGAACGTGAAACTTTCTTGCTGCACCGCACCATTCATTCATTCATTCATCGACAATTTATTTTATTCAGTTATGTAGGATAACAAAATGAACAAACTAAACAATCAAAATGTTAAAGCAAAAATTTCATTTGCATTCATTCATTTAACAAGGGCAAAACTAAACTTCGCTTTAGTTTTTGCTTTTAGGCTTTCACTCTATGTACACATATATAAATATAAATAATGAACACATATTTAAACAACTTTATGACAGTCCACAAATCTACCCACATGGAAGCAGGTGTGTGTCCATAAGTCCCTTTGTCTGACATTTTTTGTAATAATGTACAATTACAAAATGAAATTACAAGACAGCACCACTGGAAGCTTGATCATATTCTGCATGAACATAGTTAATGTTTTAAGATCAGCTAATTAAATAAAATAATAATAATAATAATTCAATTAAATAACTGGGCTTAATGGTGCATTCAAAACAACTCAAAATGAATTAGATGTACAGGTTCCTGACTCTTAAAATGAATTTTAAAAAATGGTAAATGGTCTGTATTTGTATCGTACCTTTCTAGTAATTTCAACTACTCAAAGCGCTTTTACATCACATCCTTATTCATCCATTCACACATCATTCATACAGGAGGACTCTAAGTTGGAGGAGACTGACTTGGACACGCTGACTCATAGGAGCGGGGGATCGAACCAGCGTGCTTCCGATCGATGGACGACCCACTCTACCACTGAGCCGCAGCCGCCCCAAAAGCAAAAACAGGGTTCAAACGAGCACAAAACTGGGTCCTATGACTTTATCCAATACTTGATTGTAACCATAAATCTAACCTCACTCAGAAAGCCTGGAACTGGTTCTCACAAGACACAGGCACTCAAAAATACACACACACACACACACACACACACACACACACACACACACCACAAACACAGAAGCATGCTCCTTTACTCAGCCAGCTGGATGCAGGCCAATGCAAGCTCTGGCAAAGAAGTCAGTAGTGCAAGTGCTGTAAGAAGGGTCAAATAAAGTGTGTTGTGATGTCAGCACTGGCAGACATACAGGGCCTGGAGTACGCAAAGGCAGGAGAGCACAGCACACCGCGGGGACCAACACTGCTGATTCCATTCCCCAAGGCACCATTGTGCTACTTCACTTCGATTGCAGATGCTACTGCAAATAGCTGAAGCTGCTGTACAGGACGGACTCTCACAGACGTACATGCATGAGGAGAGGACTGAAGCCGACTGTGTAGGGAGCAGAGACACAGCAATAAGCAAAAAAGTTGACTATCAGCATACTTTTGCATATGAGTGAAGACAACCATGCTGTCAAAGACAGCCTCATTTTCCCTAAAACAATATATTGTGTAATATATTATACACGACAATATAAAACTGTGGGATGGAACTTGATACTTTGTTACGAGGGTGGCGTGAGAGAAAGGGTTTTTCCTCAGGCAAGCCTGAATGCATCAATAGATTTAACTTTAACTTTAACTATCTACCGTTTTTATTATTCCGCCAAATACAACAAAACAATAAAATACAGTTAATATATCATTACAGAAACTGATAAACCACCAACACATTATTACAAGAAATTCTCAACTAAATTAACACATTTTGTATTAATTCAAATTACAGAATGTACTCCAATTTGCTTTTGATTTTTGGATTCCTCCCACTTTTCCATTGGTAACATGCAACTCTTGGAGTATTATTACTTCCCTCCAGGTGTCAGACCTTTTCCAACCTTATGTTAATGTAATGTGAGTGTAATGTTATAGGCCTACAGTCTTGCTACTAATCACACCACTGCGTGACTTCACTTGAGATGGTGCTGCAGTATTAGTTTTAATTTTAGTACAGTGGTCATGTACAGTACATTCTATGTATTGAATATGTACTGCTTGCCTTGTAATTATGAGTTTAATTGCTCTTGTGTACTTTATATATTTATTTCTATTTTCATTTTGTAATATACCTCTGTCCATGTGCTGCTGCAACGTAGTTTGGGGATCAATAAAGGCTTATCTTATATGGAAAGTGGAAAGGAGATCCGTGTTAGAAGTGAGCAGTAAGCAGCGAGCAGTATGGTTGAGATTAACACCATTTTATTTTGGAGGTGGTAAAGAATCAGCATGGCAGCAGTAAGTGGCAAACAGTCAACACGACAAACCGTAAGGTGGTGAAACATCAACAGGCTGATAGCATATCAGTGAAACATGCAGTTAGAGAAGAACAAGTGACTGTGGAACCGTGTGTGGGTGCGAGAGAGAGAGAGAGAGAGAGAGAGAGAGAGAGAGAAAAGGTAGAATGCGCTCATTTGACTTTGTGTTATTACAACACTAATTCTCCTTGAGATATGGTCTAGATTTTAAAACATCTTGTGTGCAAAACAGGTAAGTCTGAGGGTAGTGTTAAAGGAAAACTCATGGGAGGCCCATGGAGGCTCCTCTCGGGAGCAGGAACGTGCTCAGTAAATTGAATGCCAATCAGCTTTTTAGACTAATTGCATAAAAGTGGAATGTCTGTCTTGATGGTGGCACTAGATGGAGGTTTAGCAAAAATATTAAGATTTATCCTTTAGGGACCATAATTATACAATTTTGACCTGATGGCGGCGCTAGATCAACTGTTTTTTCACCAGAATAATCAAGACTTCTGGGTTATATATATGCTTATATGAAATTTACAAACTTTTAGCTGTGTTCAATAAAAATGAACTCTTTTGGCCACCTGCCCCCTCAGAAATCTGGTGGCAGCCATTTATAGGTTCCTCTCTCTGCCACGTCCATGTAGTGTAGCCAGTGTTCCTTTAGCCACTCTGAGATGAGATGATTTCAGGATGGCGCCACATGAGCGTCAGCCTGTTACAGCAGCTCTCGCCCAACTTTTCCTCAATGCACTTTATAGGAAAGGGGAGAGCAGACTTTATCTGCTCAGGAGGCTTTTGGAGTGCAGGGGGCACTGCTTGAGACCTTCCACGACTATGTTGTGACATCAGCCATCTTATATAGAGTGGTCTGCTAGGGGAGCAGCATCGAGGTTGTGGACAAGAAGAGACTGGACAAGCTCATCGAGAAGGCCAGCTCTGTCCTGGGTTGCCCCCTCGACCCAGTGGAGGTGGTGGGAGAGAGGAGGATGATGGCAAAGCTATCATATTACTATTTTAGTTTGAAAACATCATACAAGTGTATCAGCTGGTGTGTGCTGTTTGACCTGAATGCTGTAAACACACATGCATGTCCACACGCTCACACACACACACACACACACACACACACACACTTACAAATACAAAGAGCCTCTGGTCAATATTAGCAAACACAGAGGGCTAGTTGAGGGCAAACTAAAGTCTTAGCCTCTCCCAGAAAAAGGACAGTGAAAAGTCTCCCCCTCCTCCTTCTTCAGCAGGAGGATGTGGACTCAGGTAAGTTGCTGTGTTTGTTTGTATGTGTGTGTGTGTCTCATTAACGATAGCAGTTGAGAGGGGGAGCTTTGTGAAATCAACAGCTCGTCCCTGTGTGTGCCAGCCTTTTATAGGGCCTAACAAGCCAACTCCAAATGGCTGCCATTCCCATGAGACCATTGTTTTTATAGAGCAGTCAACAAACTTCACCCCCAGTAAGAAAACAGGAGCCCCAGCACTTTTCTGAGCCCACCTCGTTGCTGATTCCACTATGGCTTCATGAGGCCTGGCTAGCATTTCAACATTAATGGCACTGACGTTGTTGTGTACATTATATACAAAACTAATCTTCCTATGTACACATTTTTGGGAATGTTTGCTTTGCAGACACTGGATGTGTCACAATATTTAAGCCCAAAGCCACTCTAAAGTAGCCCTACAAATAACAGTGTCCAATTTCACACATTCACTTTATCAAATATGCACAGTGCATATGGACACAATGTTGACAGTGCACTATTTTGGCAATTAGGAAATAAGAAATGAGTATACGTTGCATTGTTTGATACAAGGTTACAATACAAGAAATGTACCACCCTGAAATATGCTGACCCTGGTCACAGTCCAGCAAATGGTTTCACACAATTCCACTGATCAATAGGTGGCTGTAATGCTCCAAGAAACCCATGCAACTCATGCAAGACAGACAACAAAGAAGACATTACAAATGGTTTCTGAGGAAGGAAATGCATTTGCCACATTTGTTTGAGTTGAAGGATAGCTACAATTTGTTTCTGTGAGTAACACTGAATGCAAACAGTTCTTAAAAAGAACACAGGAAACCACACAACTTATAACCAACTGATTCTCCCCACTCAGCCACTCTGGTAATTAGCAGCTCCGTAGACAGAAAGGTGAAGCTAGAGACACCAGCAACCATCGTCAAATGCATCCCAGGGGCCAGAGCGGGTGACATAGAAACATTTGAAACTGCTGGCTAAGGATAAACGGAAATTTGTTACGATTCTAATTCACGTCTGCGGGAATGACACCTGATTATGCCAATAGGAGGTCACCAATATTGAATCGGTGTGCAATTATGCTAAAACAATGTCAGACTCTGTAGTTTTCTCCCCTGCCCAATCTGACCAGTGATGACAGTATAACCGTATGTTATCATTCAACCGCTGGCTGTCCAGGTGGTGCCCAGCAAATGGTGAGGGCTTCATAGATAATTGGCAGTCTTTCTGGGGAAGACCTGGTCTGATTAGAATAGACAGCATCCATCCCACTCTGGAGGGAGCAGCTTTCTTATCTAGGAATTTTAGAGTTTATTAGTCCCAAAACATGTCAATACAGAGTCAAAACCAGGAGGCAGAGCTGCAGTCCTACACGCTTTTCTGCACCTCCATTAGAACAGTCACCCACCCAATATCCCATAGAGACTGTGTCGTATTTAAATCATTTAAATCTATTAATCTTTTAATCTATTAATTGAAACAGCTGTTGGGCTTGATGTGCATTTGCACAGCTTTTCTCCAATTGATCTTACTGAATTGGCTTCAATGATTTCCTCATCCAAACTGTCAACTTGTCTCCTAGACCCCATTCCTACTGGGCTACTTAAGGAAGTCCTACCCTTGATCAACATGTCCTTACTGGATATGATCAATCAGTCTTTACTAACAGGCTACGTACCACAGTCCTTTAAAGTAGTGGTAATTAAACCGCTTCTGAAAAAGTCTACTCTTGATTCAGGTGTATTAGCCAATCAGCTGTGTAATTTTTTAAATACCAATAGTCTATCTGAAGATTTTCAGTCAGGTTTTAGAGCACATCATAGCACAGAGACAGCACTGGTGAATGTTACAAACGACCTCCTTATGGCATCAGACAGAGGAATTCCCTCTGTACTTGTCCTATTTATCAGATCAATTTCAGTTTGTACATGTCAACAATGAGCCCTTTGTCCACACAAAAGTTGGCCATGGAGTCCCACAAGGTTTGGTTCCTGAAACAATATCATTCACCTTATATATGCTTTCACTGGGTAATATTATGAGAAAACACTCATTCATTTCCACTGTTGTGCAGATCATACCCAAACATACTTCAAATCAATAAAGATATACATGAATCCAATCAGCTGAGTAAACTTCAAGTCTGCCTTAAGGACATAAAGTCCTGGATGAGCAGCAATTTTCTGCTGCTAAACTCAGACAAAACTGAAGTTATTCTGCTTGGCCCAACTTGGAGACACATTTTCTAACATATAGCAGTTGCTAGTATAGCAACTCTGGATGGTATTAATCTGGCCTCTACTACCACTGTAAAAAATCCTTATCTTAGAGTTATCTTTGATCAGGATTTGTCCCACATAAAACAAATTTCCAGGACTGCCTTTTTCCATCTACGTAACATTGCTAAAATCAGGCCCATCTTGTCTATAAATGATGCAGAAAAACTAGTCCACATATTTGTCACTTCCAGGGTGGTTTATTGCACTCCCCATTTATCAGACTGCCCCAATAAGTCTGGAAAGACTCTTCAGCTGGTCCAGTATGCTGCTGCTCGTGTACTGACGAGAACTAAGAGGAAAGATTATATTTCTCCCGTACTAGCTTCCCTTCACTGGTAAAGTGAAACCCAGAACAGAATTTTAAATCCTTTTCCTCACCTACAAGGCTCATAATGGTCAAGGTCCATCATATCTTAAAGAAGTCACTGATACTACCATACTAGAGCACTGTGCTCCCAGAATGCAGGCCTACTTGTGGTTCCTAAAGTCCTCTAAAGTAATGATGGAGGCAGAGCCTTCAACTATCAGGCTCCTCTCCTGAGGAATCTTCTTCCAGTTTGAATTCAGGGGGCAGACACCCTCTCTGCATTTAAGTCACCTTAAAATCTTCCTTTTTGATAAAGCTTATAGTTAGGGCTGCCTCAGGCCTTGGACCAGCCCCTAGTTGCAATTGGCTTAGACAGCCAGGAGACTTCCCATGATGCTCCCATGAAGTGGACTCCTCCCATTAATAAGCATATTTCATATTCTCTATGTATTCTTCTTCCTTCCTCCGTTTGTGTTAAGGTAGGTCATCTATCTCAATTGCCTTCATGATACAGTTGTGGGCAGTCGTGGCTCAGTCTTCTAGTCCACATGTTGAGGTGTCCTGACACTGAACCCCAAACTCATGAAACACAGCTTCAGTGTGTAAACTAGTGAATGGGAATGAAGTGCTTTGGGTTGTCAAAAAAGACTAGAAAGGTACTATGCAAGTATAATGCATTTCCCACTTATCATTGGTAAGAGACAACATAGCACATAGCGTCACATTGACCACATGTAATGCTGTTATAGGCTAACATCTATGCAGCAGAATGACAGCCAGTGTAGCGCAGTCTTTTCCTTAAAAGGACATGTTTCCAATAAAGCAGTCAAATATTGAAATGAGTTGATATTTCTCACCATAGACTAAAAACAGCTGACTGATTAGTTATTTCAGCTACTTACTTCTTTTTGCTTTTTGAGTATTTGACACCACATCAGTAGTGGGAAACCCCAGATTAGACCTCATTTATTTATCAGCATATCTGACCAACAGTAACAGAAGTGGGCTGAGTATACTCCAGTAGGCACACACTTAAAGCTAATACACTAATTGTGATAAAAGTATATATGTTGAAATAGTCTTAGGATTAGTGTGTCGGTCAGTTTTACACTGTACAGCAGCAGCTAAAAAAGCACCTATTGTGTCGGCTTCTTTGATCATTATTACACTGATGGTTTTGTTGTCAAAGGGTTTCCCCAAGTTACAAACAGCATCCTCATATCCCTCTACTGGTATTTCTCCATGCAGATAGCTTTGGTTCTATTAGTCCAGGTTTTGAGATATGTCTCTGAGATTTCTCCCTCCACCCTAACACATTAAAGGCGAATGGAATTTACTTTGTACACACAATTCTGAAAATATCACTTCCTCTATTTGTCCTATAATTAGAGCTAAATTACAGAATTCTTTTCAGGAAAATGTCTTGGAAATGATTAGAGAACTGTGTTAAAGTGTAAAAGTAAATGCTTAGTACCAGAAAATGTTATTTATCAGAAGCATTCCGAAGTTGCAGTTACATTAAGATTAGGTTAATGGTTATGTTTAGTTAAGTAGTGGCTATAGTTAAAGTTAGGATAAGCCTCCTGGAAGTTAATGTAAGTCAATGAAATATCCTCCGGAGTGACAGAAACACAACTGCGTGTGTGTTCATACATGTGTGTGTGTCTACGACACGATAGAATTTGTTGTATCTTGGCCATCTGCTTACACAACACTGGCTGAGCGGCCTGGAGTCCTGGCAGGAAATACCAGCTCTGTGTGATGATGTGGCACTTTGAGCCATAAATTTACCATTCATCACCCCTCCTCTCCCTTCCTCCCCAGGTCAGCTCATCCCATCCCCCATCCTGTGCTTAGTTACATCCACTTATCCTCTCCCTCATATTGGTGTCCCATGCGTCCTTCAATTCTGTATTTGGCTCTTTTTTTTTATAAACTACACAGCCTTTTACTGTAGCTAGAATGTTTTAGATTGTTTTCGTGCTGGACTTGTTGTCGAAAGTTGTACAACAATGGATCAGCCCTGAAATTTCCTGCCATGTAGTTCTTGTTTTCTGGCACTTGATTTATGGTCTGAGTTACATCCACCTATTAGATGAATTAGGTTATGTTAATCCAATTACAATCTAACCAGCACAAGAGCTGCTGCACAGCTCAGCAAAGGGAAATGAAGTCTGATTGTGTCAGTCATGTATTAAGATATATGAGTTATTTTTGCTGATCAAAAAACAGGATTTGAATCTGGAGTTCTGATGAAAATCTGACCTGAGTTGTAATTTCATTGTATGCATGGCAGTTGCATGGATCAGTACAGTAGCCTATTTAAAACTGATTAAATGGCAAAACAGCTGAACAAGTAGTTATTTGGCCAAAATTGATTACACTATGATATTTTTACATAATATTTAATTACATAAAAACAGATTCTTGTTATTTTTAATTCATTAATGTATAGCTTTTTTCATGTTTCCATCAGATACCCCCTTTTTCATATTGTATATAAAATAAAATATTGGCTCCAACCAGCTGCGTGTGACTTTCTTCGAAATAGACTTAAAATGTAAAATCTCAAAATTGTTCAATATTGTTCACTTACTCTGGTTTACACCCTTCATTATAACAGAGAGCAGAAAGTTATTTGAGTTTAGTTAGGAGCCACTGATTACTAGAGAAATAGTTTAAGAAAGTTTTCTTCATTATCATATATGACTGGAAACTGTATCCTTTCATATGCCGACACTTTCAGCTCAGTTTTTCACTAATAAATCGACAGTTTCAACTGCATCAGTGCTTGAATTTCAACTGAATCTTCAACCCGTTTGAGTACTTACACTACAGCCAACACTTTATCTTCATTCATACACTTTGAGTGAAAATCTAAGCACTTACGTTTTATCTGCAATGTCAACCTTTTTCAAATTTTCAACTATTTCAAATGTTTTAATTGCTCTTGAGCCGAACCAGAAGATGTTATGAAGCTAACCCGTGAAGCTTTGGAACCACTGAAATGGGATGTAGGATTAGTATGGCAAGCTGATAAGCTGCCATGAGGTGACAACCATATGAACAACAAGGTCTAAGCTTCATGCATACAACTTCTACCATAAACTCAACTTTTTAAGACCAGAGATAAATCCTTCTGCATTTACCAGAAGAATGTTTTTCTTCAATCTAAAATGAGAATAACGAGGTCCAAGTCCACCACAACCTTTATATAAATGGCCACAGCCTCATGTGCTCAATCGCTAATCTGTTGTTTTAATCTGATGTTGATCCCCTCAGTGATCTCTGACCAACATAGGTATGTCAGAGTGCTAAGCAGCATTCTGATGGGCAGCAGCTCGCAAGTAGGTCAGAGGCCATTTAAATAGTGCTTATGCCAAACAGAAACAAAGTGTCAGCAAGCTCATGCTAGATTTCACAGGAGTACATGTCGATTAAAGAGGATCACATTACATGGCAGGGCTACATTCTTAAACTTCCAGAGACTTTGTATGACCTATTGTGTTCAGATAAGAGGACAGAGGACAACAGAATACACTTCTTTGTGTCTCATTTTCTTCTCGTGCAACACTCCAGCAGTGGAACTGCAGCAGGAATGGTATTTTGCTTTTAATGCTTCTTAACAACAACAAAAAGAAAGGATGGTGTTTCACACACTGCCAATGTGACGGGCATTCAAAGTAGAGCCATGATGATTTTACTTGTTTACAAGGATAGCAGTTTGTTAAATAAGATGTGGATGAGATGGGTGATGAAACAGATACAGTTTTCATTTGTATTTCATTTCTGACAGCAGAATTTAAACACTGTGTTTTTATGTTGCACAAATTCACATCTTTCGTGCGGATTAGTGGTTTTGTTTAACTTTGATTAATCCTAAATGAACATATTTATCAATATTATTGATTCATTTTCTTTCTCACTGACTGCTTCAGCACTATTCGCTTTAAGAAAAAGAGATTTTATGACCAAATAATAAAGGCAATGACTTGGCTCAGATAAGATTCTTTACAGCACTGGCGTTGGCTGCTTGTGATGACTAGTTATTTCTACTTCATCAAAAGAATCAAAATCAATATTGCACCCTGTGACTTAAGACACATGGGGAGGGTAGTAGTTGACAGTAAAGCATGCTGCAGCTTCGCCACATTCTTTTTATCTGTTATTACTGTGTATTTGGTAGAGATGGCTCCCAGAAGAAGGCTTATGTTCACTAATATCCTTCCTCACACAATCACATAGGTCCTGCTTAACTCCAAAAAACAAGAGTTCCTGCTGCTGACTCCCTCACAAATTATATAGGTCTCTCTTGGCTTTTTTCCGACAAGGTCAATATTGATTTTTCATTCCCATGTGAGCAGCACTGAATAATCTTTTCCATGTCCATTTCTTACTATGCTGAGACATTTGTCAGGAGCCTGGATAGGACTGGAGATAAAATTGGTATGGCAAACAAACCCATTAAGACTTCTTTTTAACAATTTCTCATCCTGGAGAAAATAGGATAATGTCGTATGTGATGACTGTCTTCAAGAAGTGCCGTGAATAATAGCAGCTTGTGTCAAATCTTCTCTAAAGCTATAAATTTAGATTCATTTCAGACATTAATAATAAGGATCACAATTTTCATTACCGTCCTAGTTGTGGGTGAATCAGTGACCCACTTATTTCCCCATGGCCCCCCCGCCAAGCTCCCCATAAATTAAAGCTCCTCTTGTTGGCCTTCCTCTGTTTGTACAACATGTTTTCTCAAGCACTCTCAACAGGGGGAAACAAAGACAGGAAGCACAACTGTTTCCTTTTTCGCACTGAGGAATCCATAAGCACATTAGGAACTATACCTAGTTTGTATTGATTTCAGCTACACCTCAGGTTCAATCTACTGGTTACTTCCCTGACCCTGTGATATCTCATGCTCTCTTTGTCACAATTAAAATGACTTTGTGCGTCTTTATAGTATTTCTGACCCAGTGTCTATGCACTCACTCTTAATTCTTCGCACCGCTGTCCACATTTCATCTCTTGTCTTTCTAACCACACAGTGTCTATATTGAGGTGCTTGTAGCAAGCCTGGACAGAGAACCATATAAGTAATCTCCATGTGCCAATAAGCTGTGGAATTCCTCTGGGACCTCTCCATAAACAAAAGGACACACTGATGTATAATCTTATCTTCACTACATGGCATGCATAGAGCTATTACCCCCAGTTTGTGTCTCTAGTCATGACAGTTATCATTATATTTGAATCAATTTGAAAGATAAATCTGGGTCGTTAAGAACCACTTAGGGCTGTTTTGAAAATATGTAAGACTTTTTGACCATCTTGTCCAAAGAATATTCTGTAAAGCGCATGAAAAAAAAGAACTGCAGTCCAATACAATATTTGCAAACACTAATTTTTCTATACCAATTAACACATTTTTAACGAAAATTACAGAAAAGAAGTGGAAGGTGGAATTATTGTCAAAGTCGAAGTCCATTATATGAAATTATAGTGAACAAAGTATGAAGTACTGTATGCAGAACACTGTGGACAAAGAGTGCTGAGAGCAATGGTTTGTTGATCACAATCAAACAATATAGTTTGTATAGGTAGAGAGCACTGTGAAGTAATGTTGCTTTGATGACCTGCACAACCTAAAACACTGCAGCCCTGCTTTCCCAACACTGCTTTTCAGCTCATTGTTGTATGAAGGTCAGGTTACACATTCATTAGATACTGTGATAGTTGACAATATAATGAACAGAAATGTCTCAACCGCTTGTCAACACACTCGTGTCAAAACCCTCATTATCAATTGGAACCTGCAGAACATTATGGCCCTTACTAGCAGAGCTCAGAGCTCCTGTATTCTTCACCGTTTTCTTGTTCTTGAAAACCTATGTGTTCGAACATTTCCAGCCTGCCCGACCGACTACTTGACAATCTGGGATGGAATTGTTTGACATACAGAGCAGATAATTGACCACAAGCTCCCATTCACACCTATGGCTAATTACTCAGCATCCATCACATCTAATTTCCACCTGAGCTTCATTTAGCACAGCTTTTCTTAACCAGGAGGAGTCAATGCCCAAAGCACTGCAGGTTTTCTTTCTAAACAAACAGTTGGATTCGCTGTCTAGTTCGCTTTCACTAAGAAATGTATGATTTCAGTTGCCAACTCTCATGTTTTTGGTATGAGACACCTAATTTCAGGCTCTGTCTCGCTCTGTCACACTGCACATACAAATCTCTCTAAAAAGCCACTCCTTGATGAAAAATGCTGTGAAGGTACTAGTCTTCCAACACACGTTGAACACGCACACACACACACACACACACACACACACACACAAGCTTTCATGTACGCTTAATTTTGCCTGTCTGCAGTCACATTAGTACAACAAACAGAACATATATGTAGAATTCTTTTGTTTAGCTTTATTAAATATCTGTAAATACCTGTAGCACAGCAGCAGCAATGACATGCCCATCTCCAAACTGAAAGAGGTGCTATACTCAATTTTTGGGAATTGCATTATTCCCACACATCAGAGAGGTAAGATGTTACACACACATTCCAAGTTTATACATTCAAAATACTTAGAATGAATCAGCTGTCCTCATAATGAGTCTTGAAGTACTGTGCAGCACAGCACACATTGTGTATCTGTCTATTAAACACAACCTCTCTAATAAAAAATATGGCAACAGATGGAATCAATCAAAGAACATTTTACTGGACTTATTGGATTACTGTAGCAGTTCACTTATTTGACAGACAGGCTGTTCATTACACTGGGCAGGAATTCCAGTGTTTTGTAAATCAGAAATCCAACAAATGAAAACTAGCCTGCAGATTCTGTGCCACTAACATTGCATATTAATACTTGATGCATCATTGTGTTTTTAAGTGTGTTGTGTGAGAAGATGAACCGATAACAGCATTAACTGTGTACAATTTCAATGGAAATACCAAGAAATAGCCCCTATGAAAACTGTCCTTAGAGACGACAACAGAAATTCCATTCACCTCCCCTGTATTGGGCTGGAGGCAGACATCTCAGAGAAAGATTTCTTAAACATTTTGACGGATGAAAACTGAATTTGCATTAAAGTTGTCTGCAGTCTACAGTCTAAGTCTACAGCAGAAGTGCTTCAGTACCCATGCAGAAAGATGTCTTTTAGTGAGTCTGTCTGACTGTCTCTCTCTCTCTGTCCCTCTGTCTCTCTCTCTCTGTCTCTCTCTGTCCAAACCTCCACCCAACACGGACCCTGACAGAAGCCGCCCACATTGAGCCTGGGTCTGTTCGAGGTTTCTTCCCGTTAAAGGGGAGTTCTTCCTGCCACTGTTTCCTAATATAATATCTGATGCTGCTCATGTGGGAATTCTTGAATCCTTAATGTTGAATTCCTGAATCGTTGGGTCTCTCTCTAATTAAAGAGTTTGGTCTAGACCTGCTCTTTATGGAAAGAGTCTTGAGATAATGCTGTTATGAACTGTCGCTATATAAATAAAGATTGATTGATTTGATTGATTGATTGAGTTGGAAAGTGAGGGGATGAAAGTTGGGGTGGTAAATGGACTACAAATGATATATGCACCGCGCTTGGAAAGCGCCTTTCTAGTCGTTTGACTTTGTACAGCACTTTTACACGACATTCGCACTGACGGCAGCGGCTCCCCTACCCTTCAGACACACACTGGGAGCACAGCTTTCTGGAACAATTTGGAGAAACTTTGCCCAAGGACACTTCGACATGCAGTCTTGTGGACTGGAGGAGCTGGGGATCAAACAGCCGATCTTCTGATTGGTGTACGTGGACATGGTCTACCTCCTTGACCAAAACCAGCTATGTGGGAGCAACCATTATAGATGTGTCCCATCGCACATCTGTAATCAGTATTTGCTTTTGACCATAAGAATCCTTGTCTAAACCTAACCAAGTGTTTTAGTTTAAAGTTAGAATCACAAAGATCTTTGTTTTGTCCTCTTTGGCGGTACCTATGGTGAAGCTGTAATTGCAGGTGTGTTTTTGGACCTCACCCTGAAAAAACAGCATGTTATTACGCACGAGTGAGTTGAATACATGGACATATTCTACTCTATTCTTCTCTTTGTCAGAACACTTTACTAACTGTTTGCCCCTCCTGATTATTTCCAAGGAATGTCCCCCCAGACACCCGTCCTAGTCTTCTAGTGATGCTGTAAATGCCAGGGCTTTTATCAGCAGGCCATATACTCAGTCACCATTGTGTTACCTCATTCAACAAATGACAGTGACTTAAAATACATTTATTTAAGAGTAAACTTTGAGATTATTACATTATCCTTAACCACGACACAGTTGCCAAGTGCAGATAATGTGAAAAGTAAAAAAAATTTGCATACATTGACACCGAATATTTTTTCCCTTAACAAATAGTATTAAAATAGTTCAACTTTAATGTTCTTGTGCAGCGATGGAGCTAAATGTAGCTGACAGTTCACATGTTGTCAGCAGCCAAGACTTTACTGTTAGCCTAGCTAGCTCAGCTAGCAGGTGACATGTATGACCCTCAGTGAAATCATCATGTTACATTGGAGCAGTCTTAAGACAGCAGCTCTGTCTGCATTAGTGTGGACTTATTACTTAGTTAGTATTAGTAAGATGTACTGCTCGCAATCTTACTATGTAGTTGTGGTTAGTTGGTGGAGTTGATAAATGAAGCTGCCACATTAGCATGACAGTTCTCACTGGGGGAATGGATGAATGGCAGACTGGAGAACTTTGTCTTCTATTCCTAATGGAGAGGAAAACCCCTCTACATTAATGTGTAGTGGAGCTCTGGTACATTCCAGACATTTGTTAATAACTGGAAGTACAGAAGCAGAAACCCAGCATAAACATCTCAAAGACCATTCAAATGACCTCTCACTGAGAGGTTGCCTCCCCCAAGGCAGCCTGTATCCAACCCTACCTCCATCTTAACTGATGACAGCAGACCAAGAGACATTTTGAATATTTCTTTAAGTGAGCATAGAAGAGCTGATCCTGACAGGGCCTCACCAGTAGCTGCTAGCACCAGTTTTTGCATGTCAACGAGAAATTATGTCTGTGGTAAAATATATTAAATGCAAGATTCACTTACTTATCCCATTGCGTAGCTAAGGAGGTAAACTGGCTGTTTATTGTTCGCATAATATTACTTCAAATGTTTGCATTGCTTATTTTTTTCCTTTGTGGCAGGGACATTTGTCCACTGTAAAAAAGTAATACCTTTTGGAAATTCAAATGCACATGACAAACAATAACTAAACATTGATATCATGACATTTTTTTTTTACTTTGGTCTCTGGTGTCATCTGGGTTATTTTGTGAGATCAACTAAATTGAAATCTGTTTTCATAATATATTATTTAACTATGCTATAATGAGCCCTAAAATAAAAACCAATAAATCCCAGCTCACTGTTGAAGATTGCACAGTATATGAGTCCATTTCAAATCATCATCCTGACCTGAAATTACACTTCGGGTTTTATTAAAAAGTTAGTACATTTTCATTTACAGCTGCTTTATTTTGAATATTTTGTATTGTGCACATAAGGGGGGTGAAAAAAAACATTAAAACACTCTTTGGTTTATAAAGTAGTTACAGTAGACAGTAGACACAAAGCAGTGTTTGTGACCACCTGTGTCTCTTTTAGTTGTCTAATTAGCTAATTCATGAGAATTCATGTGAATTCATTTTGATTTGAGTATTGTAGAGGTACTTCCTAGGCCTTTGTAAGTTTCTCGTAACCTGACGCTATGCGTCTGCCTCCACTTCATGGCTTCACTTGATTAGTGGACTGACTGAGGAAGCTCTCTCAGTAGAGTGTCACCTCACACTTCTCTATCAACCAGAAAGGGTATTGTCTTTCCATCAGGCTGCAGTGGTGCGAGAGGAGGGCAGGAAACATGACCAGCAGCTATTGTTAGGCTGATGTAGCCCTGTCATTCACAGCAAATGAGCTGGAGGGAGGGGAGGGGGGTGGGGGGTTTGCATTCGAGATAGCAGGTCTGTGTGAGGAGAGAAAAAATGATTAATGATGGGGGAGGAGTTGGGTAAGTCCTGAATCAGACTGAAAACATTTAAAAAACATCATCTCTTTCTGTACTGGAGGACACAAATTGATGAGCATCATTGCCGATGTAGACAAAAAGCACATGTTTTCTAGGAGTTGGGCTGTGTATCATTTGCTTGAGATCTGATAAGGTTACCAAACGCTACCCTCTGGCCTACCCCTAATGATACTCTTATGGCATCTTATTTTAACAACTGTTTTATAAAAAAATCTCCATTTAACTTAAGATAGCAATGTTTTCTAGTGTTGAATGCTAATCCAAAGCAAGCATACATAAACCATGTGTCTTAAATTGACATAAGTAAATCAGAAACTATCTGTCCAAAGAAAAAGTCACCTAAGTAACTCTGACACAAAACTCAATATCAGCTCCTGGTACTTGACAATTCTCCAACACTTTTTCAAATACCAAAATCCAGTCCCATTTGTGGAATAATACTTGCTACAAACTACAAACGCTACAAGTTCTACTTATGCAAGAGAGACAAAGTCACCTGTTGTCCTATTGTAGCTGACCCAATAGCGTCTGTAACCAGAGCCATAGCTGTCACTGAGGACACTGAGGTCATGTCCTCTGTATTTTGTCAGGGATGTGGGAGTTTGGGCAACCTAGGGGGACTGTAAGATTTACAATTAAAAATTACACAAGATAGGTATGTAATTGTAATTGGAAGATTCCAGTGTAGCCTTTCTAGGTAACGAAATACATTAATCAGAATTCAGTATTTCCCCTCAAGATGAATGTAAAATCTCTATAGAGTAATGAAAGAAGTAGATGCAAAGAAGCCGTGTGTTGAGAAGTTGATGAGGAAAACATTTACAAATTCTGCCTCCTTGTTTTTTTAGTGACTGTAAATCCTCACTTTTTTGTCTTTCCCCAACTTGAACATGCTTTCTCTCCCTCCTCTTGTTCAATCTTCCTCATGTCATTTTCACATTTACTGCCCTCCATCATCATGGCCAAATGCTTATGTGAAGCTGTGCCACAAGGCCTTATGAAAATAAAGTCCCCTGTGAGCAGGATTAACACAGAGGTTAATTAACTTATGTTACACCTGATCTTTGTCGCCTATTGGCCTGTACTGGTCAGACCGGACAGGTCCAGATTACCCTCAATCTGGAGCCACAGCAGACACAGCGAGCCCAGGCTAGTAAACTGCACACATGTCTGCTTCACTATCTGACGTGTGGGTATACAGGAGACAAGTGATACAGAGAGGCCCCCCAGGCTTAAATAGGAATGTAATGGCATGCATTATGCGCACACACACCTGCACAAACACATTAATCTATGACAGAAGGTACAACACATGAAACTGGTGTGTGTGTATCTCTTTCTCTGTCTATCAGCTAGTCACCATTCATTGCATTTACGCCCACCCCCACCTCCAAAATACATTCTGGCTCACATTTCAATCCTTCCAAGGTTTCAAATTAACGCTTCAAAAAAAAACTAACTTCTCCCATCCATGCAGGACTAAAGCTTTTGGCCATTACCCACAAATTACTTTGCTTTTTAAAGACTCTCCATGCTATTGTCCATGTTATTAACCACGTTAGAGTGAGAGAGGGGAGGCTGAAGGGCGATTGGCTCTATCATGGTTTGAGGGAAAGGGAAAGCTGCACAGCACATGGAACAAGAATGAAAGCCACCGAGGCCCATGACTAGGGTTAATTTCACCAAATGTAAGCAGCACAGAGAGTGAAAGTGAAACCACAACTTGCAGGTTCTGCTCTAGAAGTACAAAATCACACTGACATTTGTAATATTCATTTCCTAATATGTGTATCCATTTGTCTAGACAGGGATCTTTTTTAAATGGTCTAAATAAAAGTTCTATTTTTAGCAGCTCCAACAAGCCCGAGAACCATCTCAGGTTAAAGATAACCAGCTAAACAGATTGATGTCACATTCATGTCATGTCAGAGTAACAGTAACAACCAGTCAGGAACTGGTCATTCTGACATGAGTGTTAAGTAGTGAACATTGAGAATTAACACAGAGGGCCAACAAGTGTAGATGTTTTTAGACAGCGAGGATTTAACATTTTAAGAAGGATAAAAACGTTGTGGTGATGTATAATTAGCACACAGATATACTGGTACAACTTGATGGTAATCTTGTTAACAAAATGATAATTGATGGGGTGTAGTAGTAGATACTCATTTAACTTACAATATGGACATTAAACTCCAGGAACACACTTCACTGCTTCAGAATATCCGGTTAATGAAACTTTCAATGACAGGTTGTGTCGAGCTACAAAAGCCAGCTCCCAAAGTAGTTTAAACAAAGTTAGATCAAACTGACATAATAGGGAAAATTAGGAAGGGCAAATTTAAGGAAATAATTCAGATTGTGAGCTCCAACATTGCAGACACACTGACAGACCTGAACACCTCAGAGGGCTAATCATACAAGGAACACTTGAGCAGCAATGACAGATCCTCCTCAGTGCGCTATAGAGCCCTTGAAACATAAACTGACTTTTATGGCAGCAATCAAAGCTAGCTTGCTTGGCGTTTGACAATGTGTAAATACTCTTGTTAGTGGAGAGCAGCTACCATGGTGGCACATGTAAATATCCAGCCATTGACTGTACAGCTGTTGATTACATACGCTGGGTCAAAAATATGCTGAAAGGCCATTATACCAAATGCAAATGAGTCTGAAGGTCACCTATATTGAAGAATCAGTGAATTTTCTGCCCTGGGTTTGTTATCTGTAGCCTCTGCAGGCAGGGACTGATGTGTGTGCAGGGTGAAGTGACTTTTACATTCAGTCTTTTGGAGAAAAAGATGACACAAAGGTAAAGGTGATATGGCTAACATTAACACTCTGCTCACTGCTGTAGGGGAATGTAAGCTGCTCACTTCAAAACATATCCATGGTGACAAGTCATTTAGACTGAGAGTACTTTTTTAACTAACGAAACTTTTGCTATTGGAAGAGTTCGCACGGCTAGTTTGACTGCAGTGTTTTCAGAATAATTAACCTTGATACCAACAATCAGTGATACATAAAAGGAAAGGACAATTACTGTCTTATAATATAGTGATTAGGGAAGCCTATATTACTTTACCATGCAACATAAAGCCCTTTCCCCATCAGAACTTTTCTATTGACACAAGAGTGACCTTGACCAAAGAATCCAGGATCCAAATGGAATTCCTGGACCATATATAACTCTCTGCTCTGGTTGTAAAACTTTTCATTCTGTTTTTGTTTCATCGTTATGGTTCTTCAAATGCATTGGAAACATAAGATTGCGTGACTTCTAGTTTCCTTGTTTAGGTTCTTGAACTCCATTGTTCCTGGGTCAGGGCTAATAAATTTGGATTACGACAAATGCAGAAATGTTCACTATGGATAAACTAACCCCGGCAGTTACTAAGCTTTTGCAAACGGACTTTGATAATGTACTAAATTTAATGGAACCCAATCACTGCCTGGGAGACGTCAAAAATACAATTCAAAAATCAAAAGACAAGGCATTGCAGAATAGCCAAGATTAATAGAAGTATACATGCCTATAAAGGAGTGTTCAGACTATACACGCAGCTAAAGGTATCGTGATTGCAAACAAAGCCATTGAAAAGACAAAAATGGATGCAAACTGATATAATTATGTCCTGGGTGATGCAAACTGATATAATTATGTCCTGGGTGATGCACACTGAGATGTAGAAGCTTCCAATACAAGCTGAAAATGCTTTGGCTTGAAGGAAACAATGACTCTAATCCCAAGGATCAGAGGAAAGGACATTGATTGTTGGCAAATTGGGAAAACCCCATCACTCAAATCGATACAAGGCAAAGATTTCACTCACATTCAGTCTAAACACACCTCTACGCCTTTATAAATTACAAACTGTGTGACAACATGATATTATTATTATAAATTCAGTGTTCACAGATGATGAAATGGTTTTGTTTTTCTCAGATTAACAAATCACCTCCCTTCAATATGTACAATTGAGTTTTTAAAATCTCTTTTCATGACTCTGTTTCAACTCATGATCAAATGTATCTTTTTTCCATTCACAGTAACATTTGCCGTACCACATTTATTTTTGCCCTTTACATTTTGTGGCATTGTCCTCCCCATAAAGAGTCCAATCCAAATTCAATAATTGGACCCTTAAGGGCCTCTCAGGACCACATAACTAACAAAGGGAAGCGCTGCACCATTATATTGCGTTACTTCACATTTCACCCACACAATGTTTGCAGCAACGACAAGATGTACAAAGATCTGACAACTGATATGCACATGCATTCAATCAAAAGATAACATGTTGTCATGGTAATTTGGAGGTCCCCCCCAACAATGGCAGGATGGAAAAAGCGAGTCAGAGACGCAGCAGTTAGGCAATGTTTGCCCAACAGTCAGATCTCGTAAACAGAGAGGGGGGCTTTTGCAAGCAGCTGCAGAAATTCCAGGCTGCTGCGATTAAAAAGTAACACCCACATTGAGGGTGGGGAGGGTGTTTGAACAAGCTAACCTGGCCTCTGTTTTAATGAAAAGAGAGGAGCCATTTGCAGTAAAAACAAGTATGTCTCAATGGGACATTGTGCTATGGCAGCTTTCACTGCAGGCTCCTGGGTCCCTTCACACGGCGACTCAGAATGAAAACAAAAGACGCCGCTCCATGGTGTACTGTCGTCCCTGGCCCGGTGGAGCTGCCACAAAGACACTGGGCTGTGGATGTGTCTGTGAGTTTGTGAAGGAGTGAAGGGATCCCCGTCCTGCTGTTACCAGGGCTCCTGCAAGTTTCATCAACTTAATTTAATTAAGATGTTTCGAGGCCCTTTAAATGTTACTGTGAATGGAAAACAGATTAATTTGGTCATTAACTCTAATAGAAAACAAGTATTGACCCATCAGAGCCAAGAGTCATTTCCCAGTGTTTAGAAGAAGCTGCAACATTAGAACAAATTCTAAAACTAAACTCTTTCCAGTCATCTCTCTGCCGTCTGTGACGAAGGCAGAAAATGCCCCAAAGATACTGAAGAAGAACATTGAAGACCTTGAAGCTAACTAAGCTGCCCACACAACACATACACACAATCACAGTCTTGAGACCCTCTCGTCCCTCTATTACTTCTTCTGTATCTCTTTAACCCCACCCCTCTACCCCCTCCTGTCCATGTGGCAGGCAGCCCACCATATAACTGTAATTGCATACAGTGAAAGAATCCAGGAATGCCTTTAAAGCATTTCCAGTGACAGAGCACATTTTAAAGTGAGCTACAGCTGTTAGATGAATATGTGGAGCCAGAGATCCTGTCAGGAAGCTGAAGCCCCACTCATTTCACCTGTTGACTGAACTACTAATACTGATAAAAAAAAAATAAAATAAATGTAGCTAGTAAGTAATATGTTTTACAGTAGCGTCAGGAGCTTGGGCTGAGTTTCCACATCCCTGACAGAATGTTGACACAGGAGTTATGGTGCAGCAGCATGTGTTTCTTTCAAAGCAGGTCTTCCTACCAGGTTTTATGGTCACATTAAAGTGGGTGGTGTGGGGGTGGGGGTGGAGGGGCCAGATTGGAGGGCTGATTGTTTTTCAAGACAAGCCCTTTGATAATTGGCTGAAAAAACTCAATAAAATCCAGAGAACCATACCAGTGGTATTTGCACATTTTTGCCCTCTTACTACGTCCCATTGAACACTGTATGATGCAGTGAACCGTGGTGTAAACAATGCCAGTTGTGGAAATGTTAATGTACTTGTCTAGCACTTTATGATTTGAAATTCCAGTAATAGAATCTTGAAACTTCTTTGTTGCAGACCTGACATTCCCTGTTAGGACTTACACAGCTCAGGCAAGTTTCAAGAGTTTCGCTGACTGATCTTCAAAGCCTTACAGAAGATGACCGAAAACAAGCAGCTGCTTGCAACTATCTTGGATTAATTGCCCAGGCTCTCAAAAGCTATCACTTAAAGACGACTGTCAAAAACAGGAACAAATCTTATTTTCACTCATATACAACGAAGATCCTAAAACACACTGCCTGTTGGTCAAAACAGTCATCCTGTCGCCAAGACTGAGTGCTCTCAATGCTTTCCTTTTCTTCTCTTAAGAGATATGAATGCAAAATAGTTGAACTGCTGCTAGAGCTAGGAGATCCCAATGTGCCTAAAGAAAACTGAGGTGAACAATTTTGTCTTGGTCGCGTTGTTACAGTGAATTTTATGCACACAAAGGTTTTCCATTTTTGCATTGTGGTAATTTTGGTTCAAACACTATGTGCCAATGGCTTTAAGGTAACGAAAGCAACAATGTCTCGGATCTCCAGTGATCTCCGACAAGATATTTACACTGTAAAATAGTAAGCTTAGCGTAGATCCATTAGTCTCTAATAACAAAATGTAAAGGATTGTTATATGTGTTTGGGTTGTGTGTTTTTCTGTTAAAAACACATAATAGATATCAGTATCTGTCTCAAAATGCGGTCAGGCTTTAAGTGGACCAGAAGGAAAGATCATCTAAAAATATTCACTGCACAGCATGCAGCAAAATTTGCCAGCGAAAATGTCATGTAAGCACACATGCAGGTATTTAAAGAGTCGTCATGAAAGCCATCGTATGCTGTGTTTGCTGCCTGACTTTTGGCTAGAACCTTATACAAAAGCTCAGTGTACATTAATACAGAAGGACAAAGAGGAAACTGGCCCTTCCACAGACAGTTCAACTGCTAGCCACCAATATCTTAACCAGTTATTTTATGTTACTGAGTTCTTAAAATCTGATTTTATTGAAATAACTGAATAAATGGACTACATTTGTATTATTCGTGTTAGTGTTTTCCAATTAAATCAGTTTGTTTCAGCAATTCTCCAAGAATCCAATGTCAGTATTTCAAACAAGACAAGACCCATTCAGTGGCTCCATTAGTGTCAATATTCAAATGTGTCATGTTTCTTTGCCTTTTGAAAAACTGTGCCATAAGGCACTTACTTGTACACCACATGATATGTGAAGATGTTAAGATATTTTTGCAGTGGGGATGATTTGAGTGGCAGGGGGAGGGGAGTTTTGCTTGTTTTAAGGATTATTTAAAGGACTTCCTAACTTTACGAGTCAGGGCATGTCGGAATATTTTCAAATTCTTTCCCATGCTCCCTTAAAGAAAATCAAGCACGTAAATCCTAGGATTGTCTATCAGATTGTGGAGCTTTATGCAGGTCTTACTGTGGGCCCAGACGACAAAACACATACTAGTGTACTCCAAATCCAACATACAAAGATGAAAACACAAACTTCCAGATCCATATTTACCAAATATTCTAATACTTGTCAGTCAAAAGGAGAAAGAATGGCTATTCAGAGAAATGTGGTAGGTTGGGAGTGGCATGGAAGTCCACTTTCAGGCACTCCATAGAATTTAGTTGAATCCAGTTTACTGTTGCTTCTTGATAGACTTTTGGATTTACAGCACATTAGTCTTAATCTTCATGTTTTTAATCTTACATGTTTTGGTCATTGGATTTGCATTAGGATTTAGTTTTGTCGGTCATAAGATCCCGAACATTTTTTTTTAAATGTTTAGAATATTTTTTTTTCTGTGCAGCCTGGAAAGGTCCCACTGAGTGCTTTCTAGTTTACTAAACATCAGTTTATATTTCCGTTGAACTAATCAACATTCTATAATACATAAAACATTCCCTAAAGAACCACACCACAGTTTTCTACAACTAAACACACATTTTCACCACTGAGCAATTTATTTTAAAGCATAGGATTTATTTAAAAAAAAAACATTCAGAGACTCATAACCACGGTAAGTAATTCACCACAGTGATTAATTAATTAGTAATTCATCATGTCTGCTTTAATTATTGAGTTAAATTATTGTTCTGTGGTAAAGCAGAGCAAAGCTTTTCAGATTTTTCAGAAAACAATCGAGCTGTTTGAGTGGATGTTGAGTTCACAATTTACTCTCTTCAGTTTACTATCAGGTGTGTTTATGCAAATGACTACAAGCTACATATCTATGCCAACAAGTCTGTAAATACCACGTGTGTATCACAGAGGAAGCATGGCCAGGCGTGTAACAGCACACGATTTTGTTTCTGTTTCGTAATAGCTTGGCACCGAGCCAACTCCCAGATACACCCACACACAGCCAGACGGGGAGATCCCAGCATTTTTGGGTGTGAGCCAGGCTGGAATACCACCAGGTCCAGTCTCCTGCATTTCCTGAGTTGCTGCCAAAACTGTACGCAACAATCCCCCCCCCCCCCCCCCGCCCCCCCGCCCCTTTCTCTCTGTGTGCCTCAGGTCTTTTTGTCGTCTAAGCTCAGCATCTTTTTCTGTCACTGCCAGGAATTTCTTTTATGTTTTACAGTCTCATCTCTTTAGATTCTGCTGTAGCTTGTCTCCTGCTGGTTTATTAAAGGCTAAAATACATTTTACCAGCTGCCTGTCACCATTCTTTTGTAGTAAATATTTGGGTCTTGGTTATATTTTAATTCCATTTAAGAATTTAAAACAAAAGCAACGCAAATCTCAAGAAACTAAAGAAAATGGTTTCTTTAGTTATAAATTGATTTAGGAGCTACTTCAGTCACCAGCTGGTCCCTTTTGGTTCAGATCAGATTAAAACTTCTCCGCCACAGTGGGGCCTTTTTATATTTAGCCCACATCTTGTTCCTATTTCCAAAGATGCATTTACTGCCTTCAAATGTGGTTTTGTTTTGCAGCTTTGAGCATGCTTAGTATGCTGGCTCCACTCTGTCTGCCTAGCAGCCATAAGCATCCTTTTATTGTGCCATGACCATTACACTGAATGACTACGTACAAATGACCTCCACAATAACTGCACATCCTGAGGAATCTTTGAAGCGTACAGCCTCATTTTAGACGGAGCACACACGCATTACCACAGGAAACTTGTCTCGGTGAAAATAAAAGAGTTTTCAGTAAAAACTAAATGCTTTATGACGACAATAATAGGTGTGTAGTTTTTAAATCCATCTACTTAAGCTTTTCTGTTCTTCAAAAGATCTAGTAACTTGAGTAACACTTACATCATATCCTGTGACGGTAATTGTCAAGCAAGCTATCCACTCAAATGCCTATGAGGTTGATACACATAATTCTAAATACACCATTAATGAATCATAGATGTGAAGAGAAAATAAAGAGTTGGATGACGAGCATTCTCTCCACAGGCTCGTCTCACCATCAGCCACACGTAATTGTCTCTATATTGAGGCTATTGGTTTCAGCCTCTATTTAAATTGCATTTCCATGCATTGAGTTGCTTTAATGTCCAGCTCTAATGCAGTCACTAATGTACACATCACATTTACGGAAGTCTGTAAATGATCCATCATAAATAAAAGATGACATGGAGCATCCACAATCGCTCAGAGAGTATGGATCTGCCTGGTGCAGGCTGGAAATATACAGACAGCTGTACATCAGTCAAATAACATGCTGTCATTAACTAGCCACTAGCAAAACAGAAGAGCTGTTTAGGAGAAATGCCCTTAATAAGAGCTCAACACGACCAGCATACACACACAAAAGACATTACAAATATGGAACAGCAGGTAACAGGATTATCAGGGCGTTATTAATGTTTAACAATTAATTACCTAAAGCTCTCAGGATCAGACATAAGAACAACATGTGACTGACACTGGCCATATGAACGCTCACCGTCTGAAAAAGGCTTTGAATCTAAATCCATTTATTGATAACTTATTAGGCATTCATTTACGGATCATCAACATTTATAACTGTTTTATCATCCAAATAGAAAGGATGGACAAAAGCAAAGGCCTTCAACAGCCTGACAACGTGTTCTTATTAATGGTGTTTAACTGAGGAAATGCTCTTTTTAGTTTGTAACAGTTATGACTGTCATCAAATGATGCTTGATAAGTTGTCAATAAATGAATTATTAGATCCAGATGAGCTTAATATCAGCTAGAGCTTATTTTCCTCTATGAATGATGCCTTGTTAGGAAGGCTCATTCAAACCTGTGCCAAAATCCTAGTGTCAGTCCAACAGAGAGAATTTTCAGCAGGAGCAGATTCATCAGATGGACTCAGTTCAAACTCTAAATTACTGGGAGCACATTTGCTGTGTTCTTTTGTTTTTATGGGACTTCAACGAACTGACTTAACTTAGAAAAACAACTGCCTGCGGCTCCTGAGACATGAAAATAACTGCTGTCAAAATCTTTACAGGCTCCACTGTGGAGCCCACAAACCACTGAGTGGAGCAGAATCCCTTTGCAGGGGAACCAAGTGTTCTGTCTCACCTGTTTGAACTGCTCCTCGTAGGTCCACTCGTTGTGCTGGGACTGGGGGTGCGCCGACGGAGACTCTGCGCGGCGGGCAGAGGCGAAGGCCGCCGGGACTCTGGCGATGAGATGCATCGGGGCGCTCTGAGGCGGCAGGCAGGCTCCCTGGAGCGAGGACTGTCGGTGCTGGTAGTGGTTCAAGCCGACATCGTCTTCGCCCTCGTCTTCTTCATCCATGATCTCCTGCTCGTCCAGGTCGTCCCCCTCCTCGTCCCGCTCCTTGCCGTCGCTGCCCGGCCTGGATGAGTCCCCGTCCTCCTCGGCTCTGCGGTGCTCCATGTGTGGGAGCGTCACTCCGGAGGACGAGTTGGCAACTCCGGCAGCCAGTGCGCCCCGCATCGCCGCCTGGTAGTGGCGGAAAGCCAGAGCTTGTTGGTGGATCTGTGACTCCACCATGGAGCGGAGGTCTTTCTCTGTTTCCGCCTGCCGGAGCTTCTCCTCCAGGGCCAGCCGCGCTGCCTGCTGCCGCTGCAGGTTCTCCATGACCGCCTCGAGCTTCATGCCGCCGCTGGCGGACTGGTGGGACTGGGCGCCGGGGAACGGGCTGTGGGAGGAGGCGGAGGGAGCCTGGAGCGGAGGGCTGCTGGCGGACGAGAAAGAGCCTTGCTGCGAGGGGAGGAGAAGAGATCCGTGGAATGATTATCAGCGGCACTTTGTCAGATTAAAACACAGGCTACCAATTAGTGTCATTACGCACACGGACGCAGTTTTACTCTCTGACTTATTCCGTGTAATGTAAAGAGAATAGCCTGTTAAATATCCCACATTACCATGCAGCGGACGGGAGACACTTGAACTAAGTTGCAAAACACTGTTAAACTATCCAAATACACAGTGCGTAATACTAGAGATAAAAGTGCCTTTGAAAAAGGAAACATATAACCAAGTGTGCGGTGGTTAAGTCTAATAATCCAATAGAAATAAAGCCTGGACGCTTACCAAAGCAGATTTAGTTGCTATACTTGTGTTATCAACCATGCTTCTCTCCGTCAGATGCGCCGAAATATCACCAACCGGATCACGAGAGTCTTCTTTCAGACCTGGACACGTCCCGCACTCCACATCCAGATATGTCGGTGTCGGTAGTTGGCTGAATAAATACTTGAAATGTGTTTGCTGTTGAATGGTGGAGCCCCTGGCTGCTTTTGGCAACAAGTGGCAACTGTAGTAAGAATGACCTCTGGAGGCAGAGATCAGCCCTCCTGCTCCATCTGCTAACAGCACGTCAACAGTGGGACACCGAGTGCGCACCGACTGTGGTGGAGCTGACGAGACCTCAGTCCTGCTCAGGCCTGTGTCAAAGTCATTCATTCAACAAAAAAAAGAAAAGAAAAAAGACACGAGCCTGCGATATTTTTTGGATTGTTTGGTATTGCCATAAACCATTCTAACTTCTGCTGTCACTATGACAGGATGATAGGCTGGATCACTGCTAATAAATGTCCAGGTAGGCCTGGTGATGCAGGAGATGTTCTGTAAAGCTCATCTGCTGCTGTTTGTAGTTTTTTTTTATTTTAGTATGATAATAATAGATACAGAAATTATTTTATAACAGATTTCTGTTTATTTATATATGTGATACACTCAAAATATCAATATCATTTGAATGTATTTGTGTTTCTGTGTTTTACAATAGATTGAGTGTGCTCCTTGCAGTTGAAGTTGGAACTGAACTGTCTCTTTCTTATGATTTCATCACATTGACACAAAAATCCTACAGGAATCTAATATCTAATATATTGATTTGCAGCATTGATCACAATAATCCACCCAGCGACATTAACATGTGCTAATGGCGTACGTTGTACTGTGAGATCAGCCGGGCCTGCTGAGACCTTCTATCTTTATTTCCATGTTTATGTTCATGAGTGCTGTCTTGACCTCGGAGGGCACAGAAACACAAGCCGCCGTCTTACATCTCATGCATGCTCACAGATGGAGAGAAAAAGGACACCTGCTCACCACTGGTGGTGTCACACAGCCGCTGTCTTGCTCAGCTCTTCAACACAAGCATGACAGTCGACCTCAGACAGCCACATTTACTGCTGCCGGCTCCGTCCTCGACACATCTAACAGAAACATCTCAATCTATTGCACAATGTGTCCGGGTCTGCGCTGCAGTGTAGACATCATTTTTATGAACCCTGCAATTGGCCGCCATTTACCACAGTGGCCCTACACTTAAGGCTTACTGTGATGTAAGATATATCATTTGGCTGAAGCAAATCAGTTATCATCAGCAGGCTCAGCACTGGTTTGGTACCTGTGCTGAACAACAACAACAATAAGAAAACCCTATCAGAGAATAGCTGCTTCCTCTGGGAACTCATTCAAGATCCATCTATAAAGAAACTGTTTTGAGCTTCATTTTCCAAAATGAACTTCAGCTGTACTACCTGTCCAGTTAGCAGTTAGTTCATCTGTGACTTGCTGGTTACTGCATTTATAAAGTTATGGAAAAGATTCTTTTTTTCACTCACTATTACTAATACACTGTTGCCCATAAAGGTGGAATAATTGTTCAATACCCCCAATTTAGTTAAAGCCTGAATACACAGTCTGCAAAGGTTCATTGTGGTTTAAGTTTCACTGTGATTTGTTTGGAAGAGTTTGATCAATAAAGTTGAGAAGATATACACTTTATTTATCAAGAATAAATCACATTGTCACAATCATTTCATGAGAAGAGGTAAAAAACATTTGATTCCAACGTTACGGACAACAGTGTATAAGAATGCTACTAATAATAAAAGAGTTATGCATACAACAGTTTTATCTACAGATTTGTCAGGTATACTTTTAGTGCATCTTTCTTTTCTGGGAATGCATGACTAAATATTCATTGTCATTAATCTTATTTCCTAGATGTATAATATATAAATATATATATATAGATAGATATATATATACAGTTTAAATGTGTTTTAAGTTTTAGCATGTCAGTAAAGTTCAGAAGGAGAAAAAGAACAAAAGGGTGAGTTCGAGAAGTCGGGCTGTATAGGCACAGCTTATGAGGAAGAATGTGTTGTGCTAATGTTCAGTTCCAGATTTAACTCACTGTAAAATATATGACAAATTTCCATGCATGACTAATAACTGCTGGAAAAAAAATCACATTTTTCATTTGCTAAAGAATTGTTGTGCTTTCTGAAAGCATTACACTTGGTTAGTTCAACCCAGAAATGTTTTTTCTGCATATAATATTTAAACCTAAACGTTTCTAGCAGCCCTGAAATGTGTGAGCTGATGTACATTGTTATGCTGTGGAGGGAGGACAGTGTGCTATAGTATAGCGCTACCTAGTGGCATTTCACAGGACTTGACTATAGCAAGTGAAGTGTGCGGAGCCGCCAGTAATGACTGAGCTGCTGTGTTCAGGGTGTCACAGTTCACACACACACCTGAGGGCGAGACCCACCCTGTAATGTTTTGTTTTGAGTATCGTTCCTTCGGTGAACGAATATGTGAGGGGGGGGGAGAAAGGAAGAGGTAGATCAGGTAGAGAAAAAGCAGAGCAGATGTAGTGGGAAGTGCATCCTCGGGGCCGTGTCCCATTTTTCTGGTGTGAATCAATTCAGCAAACCCTTGTGTCTGCTGTAAATACGGGCTCATAATGCAAACAGCTTCAACGTAGATAATGAAAGTGTTTATTTCCTGTAATCCCAAAGATAGCTGAATGGCTCAATGTTTTGACTCTTTCATCTCATGCCCACAGCCCTGAATAGCTGTTCTTCCTGATAAAAATAGAGGTGAGGGCCATCATGTAGTTGGGTCTTCTGGAGGACCATATGGCCTGTGAATGTGGCATTAAACTGGGTCCTGCACGTTAGGTTTGTTTTTTTTTTGCATCTACACATCACGGAGCGGTAACCAGTCACACACATGTGAGAGCCCCTGAGCATTTAAACACATGTAAATCACAGCCTATTGTTTTAATAACTCTTTCACAAGTGGACACAAACAGCAGGAACATGAAGTGAGTCTGGCTTCAAAAGGTGACAGACATGGCTGGACCGAGGAAATGCACTGTGTTGTTAACCCTGAACTCGAGTCTTGGCCGTCTGTTTGAAATCCACCGATTACACCACCGATTATAGAATTACATATCTGGGTTTGTTTGAATTATCTTGAGAATGAAGCTTTATGATGAAACTTGGTGTAACTTGTGTCTCACAGCTTTGTGACAAATGGTGTGTGAGTGTGTGTGGTGACTCTATCTAAAATGAGAGTGCTGGGTATTCTATTGTTTCTATTGTGTCAGTAGTTTTAACCTCTTAAGACCCGAGCTCTTGTTTGATATGCATTTTTTATTTCTCCTTGCTATTTGGGCTTATTGGACCCTGATAAGTATAAAACCTAACCATCATCTTTTTACATGGTGTAGTTTTAGAGAAAAATTATGTCCACATATGTGGACAATCGGTCTTAATTTCCAGAAAACACAATAAAGTCACCTTTGTGCAAAACTCTTTATTTCCACCCTGAACATAGCAGTTTTTTTTTCCTGACTGCTTTTGTATGTATTTATAACACATACAAAACATATTTTGAACATGTTTTGAAAATCACGGTGCAAAAAACAATATGAAATATCAACAATTTTGCCCACATGCACGTCCATACGGCCCCAGCTAAGCAGAATTAACTACTATGGTAATATAACCCAAAATGTGATGTCCACGCATGTGTACGCCAGGTCTTTAGAGGTTAAGATAGCTTGTTCCTCACCTGACCCTGCTCCCTCCTCTTCCTCCAAAGCCATCTGTGTTTCTAATCTCTTCATAAAGTTGTGAGCTATTGGCGATTTGAGGAGCAACGGCTCTTGAGACAAATTCTCAGCGAGTTCCAGATGAAGGGTTATTGACCGACCCCGTATGCCTTGAGCCATGGAGAGGTTGACCCCTCCATCCTGTCAATGATTAACCTCCAGGGATTGTCGACCAAACTGGCAGGTGCAATCAATCGCTTCGCAACTGTCATACACTGACCACTTCCACTAATGATGACAAGCTAATTAGTTGCTTCACACTCTTCAATAATTTATTTAGACTTTTTTGTTCTGAGAAGTATAATGACCTGTCCTGTGGTTCAGAAGGCGTCGTCTGGGATCCTCTGTTTTACCTGTCACCTTATTATTGTCCCTGCTCCTCTCTTTATTCCAGCAAATAGGAGATCTGAAATAAATCTCTATTCATCCGAGATTTGCAACTTCTAAATTTCCTCGAAATCATAACACATCAATGCATCAGTGTTTTATCCTCTTCTATCAGTCACGATATAACTACCGCTCCTTCGCTTGAACACAACAGAAAAACATGTACAAGCACACAAAAACAATACACTCATATAACACTCAAAATGATTGGTTTCCCCAACGAAATACAATAATATACAAGTACTGAACTGAAATTCCCTATTGCTCTGAATTATACTTGTGGCGCCATCATTATTAGCTCATGCCATGCAGCCAATCAGTGTTCGAAACCACAGAGATTTGAGTGTGAAAGTTTATTCTTGGATTTGAAGGCATAAAAGTAGGACGAGAAAGAAAAGAAACCAAAACCTTAACTCAATGTCCAATTTCGGTGTTTTCAGTCATCTCGCTGTCTTCTTCGACCATGATGAGGAAGACAATGAGACGAAGCCACAAATGTCTGATCATATCAGAAATGTGTGCATTTCTGGACATTTTTATTTTGCTACAACTGAGTCAATATTTTCAGAAATAATCAAATGAATACTATATACATATATATATATAATTATATAATATATAAACATTGCTGTCATATTTTGTACTGTAGGCTGAGTGACAGTGTACCTACGACACTGCTGTCAGTGGGAGTATGATTCTGGTCTTTGGCTGCCCTCTAGTGTTCTTTAACCAACAGGGCTTCAGGGCCTCTATGCAGGGAGACAAAATGACCGGTGAACATTGTGGTGTTTTAACATGGTTAATATATAGATATAACCTGCAAGACTCTTTGACTGCATGTGTGGCAATAATAATATAAAACAGAATTACTACTATAGCATCCAGTGGGTCAGTCCTTCCAAATTCAGGCCACCAGGTTTTGTTTAAACCCACATCACAGTGTGAGTTAATGGCATGTAGAAATTATTTCTTTCATCTGACGAATCTTTTTCTATACATGGAAACAGTTTATCCTGGACCCGTGCAAATGATCTATACTGTGAACCTCATTAATAAATAAGATACTGCTAATCAGTCCTCACTCTCGGTGAAATGTGTTATTTGATAAACATAGAAATATGCAACATGTAAGCACAAAACTGGAAACAAATGAAGATCTTCAAACTAGATGTTGACATATGGACTCGAGCCAGAGCCCGGAGATCACATGATGAAGCAGGACCCACATTGAGGCCCTTATTATAAGTTTAGTGGGACATATTTTCCAGTACATTTTCAACGAAATCAGCCCAAACTAGTTGTCACATAATTAATCCTGAGTTTTTGGGGCCCCTGTGGTCTGAGGTTGATTCAGTGCCTCTCAGATCAGAGGAATATTTAAACCATCAAAGGGTGCTCTTATCTAACAGACAAGGGAGCTGATTCAAGGTTGAAGGTTCATTTATTTGTCATTCTACAACACAGGGTTGCGCAACAAAATGTGAGTTATCCGAGAGCAGAGTCTCAACCTGAGGAAAGAAGCTGCTCTGTCTGGAGGTGTGATGGTGGATTCAACTCCATTCCATCTTTAGACGTGAGCACGATCGATGATCTGGAGAGATGACAGTAGATACATTTATGTGCAGTTTGAGAACTTTCCTGGATCCTTGCAAATGTATGTGTGGCTATTAATTGAATACTGTACATGTTGTGAATAATTATTCCACAAGCAGCTGATTACTGATTACTACAGACGTGTTGCATCATTAAGGCACTTTTAACCGTCGTTAAATTGGAACTGACAATCTGACTTTGTCAATTTCTGATTTTATTAGTGAGAGAGAGAACAAGGCAATGAATCTAAAGATATGCAAAAAATATTATAATACAAAAAGATGATATCTATCTATCTATCTATCTATCTATCTATCTATCTATCTATCTATCTATCTATCTATCCATATTTATACAACCAACACCAACAACCAACTCAAAGCATCTAGCTGCATTATATACTCCTGGCTTCAGGTAATTAGGCAGACAAAACCAATTAGGTGGGACTACAACCAGATGCCACATTAAATATATACATAACATAAAAATAGAATAAAAAGAATGACCAATAAATATTTACTCATCCCTACCATAAATCAATACTCAAATATTCACATAGTATAAGCTTTTTTGCCATGCCATTACTTTGACTCATGAATTCCAAACTTATTTAGGAAAAGCCGATAAAGGTGAATGTTAAGGATGTTCTTATGGGTCTGTTTAGTCTCCCTCCACCTCCTCTCTCTCCCTCCCATTGTCTTCCTGTTTTCCCTCCTCCTTTTTGGGGTGTGTGTATGTGGGCGGAGCATCAAGTGGTATAGATGCACCGGCCATATCTCCACTGTGCTCCAGGTCTTCCGTCTCCACCAGCCAGGCGTACCTCTCTGTGTCTTTGTCTCCTGTTTCCTCCGCTCGCTGTCAGTGCTTCCTGATCTCCAGCCTCAATCTGTCTCTCACCACCTGCCCTGCCTCCTGCTGCTCAGAACCTCATATGCCATACTCACCCTTTCTCAACAAAATCCTGTTTCCTACTCAGCTCTGGCCTCCAGAGTCTGCTCTTGAGTCCAGCCCTAGAACAGAACTTAACAAATCTATTTACAGCAATGTCACTGTGTTCCCTGATGTTCCCAGTAACTCTTAGATGTAATGAGTATATGTGATCATGAATATCGTAAAAATAATGGTTCTATCATTTATACAATGCAAGGAGAAGTAAACTAATTAATAATTCTTGATGTGTGTTTACTGGTGCCTACAATGGTGATTTGGATCACTGCACACATCTGTGATTTTCTTCGGGATTTAATCAAAATGACGTTTCAGTTTGGATATCAGACTAAAACTGAGGTATAATAACGGCTCAACAGTGCACAGACAGAGATTTAAATGCGCAGCTGAATGCTTAGGAGCGTGCAGAGGTTTGTATGGCTGAAAAATCTAAAGGAACTGTGTGATGCAAATGAGATGGCATAGATCAAACCTGCCTACTGAAGCCATGCCTCAAAGAAACAGGTGACACAAGATTTATTCAAAAAAGTGACCAAAATCGTTGAATGTGACTGGGCTGAGCTGGGCTCCTTCATCACAATCGAACCCATATATGTAAGTGGAATAGAAAAAGAAACCAACACAACCTTAGTTATATTGTGAGACATGAGAAATTGTATGTATTGGCATTCCAATTTGTAGCTTGTCCTTGCTAAGCAGCTCTATATATTCAAACACACAAACAAATATATACAGAACAGAGCAAATGAGCAAAGAAAAAATAGACCTTACTTTTTAATATCTCAAAACGAATGTCCAATCCTTTTTTTAAAGGTTATGAAAACATTTGGAATTGTGTCCTCACATTCACTGGCAGCCAAGAATGAACTGTATTTGGCTGTACTGTAGTCACTGGGGCCACTGCGCCTGGTCAAGGTAGGCCCACTAAAAGTGCTTTTAGTTTCTGTCACTGAAGGGCTCAGAGTGATATCTGAAGCATCTGACAACATTAAGGAAAAGATCCCTACACAATTCCAATCCTACCAGTCATTTCGAACCCAAAATATCACTGAAGCTGGCTTTCTGACAGCTCAAGGCAAAACAAGGGTGGTAGTAGGTTAAAACCCAAGCATCGCCGGTAAAAGCAGAGTGTATCGCCAAGTGTATTCACTAAATCCTGCCTACTTTGGTTACTGTTGGTATGTCTCTGAGAGATATTCCAAAGGAAAGAACAAACCTCTGGAATAATAGTTCTGAAATATCACAGAGAAATAAGCAGAAAGGACTACAGTATGCATTTGACAGCTACATTCACAAATGTGAATTGTGAGCATTATGTACTGGTCCCAGTGCAACCCAGTCTCAAAGAAGTTTGTGAAAAGGTCAAAGTCATTTTATATTTGTTTAAACTATTACTGCTCAACATTTAACTATGAAATGTTACCCCTCTCTTTTTGTCTCTCCTTCCTCTCTTTATTTTTCAGTCAGTCTGAGGGGATGCTGCCAGACAACAACGTGTTTGATAAGTCAACAAAACGAGCGGTTTATGCTATGACCATCCCTTTTCATTTATGTCTCCTTCCATTCTGAATGATCATGTTTTGTGACAGTATTTGATGGAGAAAGCGGCTCGACTGTTTCTATGAAGGCGAAGACGCTCCGCTTTTCCTCACTGCCTCACTTGTATTACTACTATACTATTATATAGTTTACATTACTGAATTTAATCATAGATCATCTAAATGCAGTGTTATTACGAATTCAGCTGTACTAGATATTTGATGTATTCAATAAATATGTCTTTTAAAGTAGGGTTGCTACTTTGTAAACTGTAAGAAGGGAGATTAACATGTCACAGTTAATCTTTGCTTTTGTCACCTTCATATATTTCATAGACCTCATTTGTTTATCCATAGTGCAGTCCATATTTCCTTTGTATGGTCAATAATTCATTTAAAATTTTTTCATTTTAAAAACTATTAGCATAATATTTCCACTCTGCAAATAAATTTGAAACTTTAATTTTAACATTTGGCTACTTTATTCATTTAATTCCATAAAGTTCAATTCAATTCAATTCAATTTATTTTGTATAGCCCAATATCACAATAGAGTTGTCTCACAGTGCTTTACACAGTTCAATGAAATAAACAAGTGTAAGCGAACAAACAATCTAATAAAGAGTCCAGCAGTCGATGAGGCCAATGGATCAGTCCGATGGATCAGTCCGAGGCATCACCTGCCCTTTATGACCCTCCTTCTTTGGGAAGGAAAAACCTTCAAAGTGCTCTTTGAAACTAGACCTGGGATGCCTTGTGTCCATGAAATTAAAAAATGAAAACGTTGTCATAGAGCTAAACCAAATATGCCGCTAACACACAGGTGTTGGCCTGGAGGGTAACATGGATCATGTTACCCATCCTGATGTTTAACATTGACATGTTTGAAGGCTTATAATTCATCACAATAAGGGGTTACACACATGGTACGGACTTCAAACACTACAATTCCCTGCACCATGCAATTTGACACAAATCAGCATCACAGTTGTTCTCAGATTAGGTGGATCTCTCCTTCACTGTGGTGCTCCCGGAGGTTTCTCTTTTCCCACTGGGTTTTTTGAGTTTTTCCTTCCCGAAGAAGGAGGGTCATAAAGGGCAGGTGATGCCTCGGACTGATCCACCGGACTGATCCATTGGCCTGATCGACTGCTGGACTCTTTATTAGATTGTTTGTTCGCTTACACTTGTTTATTTCAGTGAACTTTGTAAAGCACTATGAGACACTCTGTTGTGATATTGGGCTATACAAATAAATTGAATTGAATTGAATTGAATTTAATCTAGATAATCTATGGTAACATTGGTTTATGTCCGATATGTAAGATAGGGTTCTAGAAAATTAGGTTTTGGGATGGCAGTTCTTACAGTTTACAAAGTTGGGTTGTAATAATATATCTAGCGAATTCCTTAGGAGTTGAGCAAAAGTTAACTGGACTTGTTTAAGGTACTTGAAGACGTTTCGCCTCCCATCCAAGAGGCTTATTCAGTTGTGAAGAAGTATATCTGTATATCTTCAGTTCTGAAGAAGCCTCTTCAGTTCTCTTGGATGGGAGGCGAAACAGAATAACTATGACCTGGATGACTGAGAATCTTCACAGACATATCTAGCAAATATATCAAACATTTAGTACAGCTGAATTAGTAATAACACTGCATCTAGATGATCTATGATGTTTGACAGGAAGCAGTGACAGTGAGGAAAAGCTGGGCATCTTCGCCTCTTTTGCTATCAAAAACTGACAAAAAACATGATTTTTCAGGATGGTAGGTGAAATGAATTAAAATGGATGGTCATAGCATGAACCACTCTGGACCACCGCAGACTGATGTGGACTGATGAGATAAAGAGAGGAAATCAAGGATAAAATCGTATGGTTAAATGTTGAATGGTGTAGTGGTGATAGTTTAAAAAGGAATACAAAATGATCCCAGTGATCCCACATCCACCAGAAGTCCTACTGACAGGAAAAAAGACGTAATATGGAAACAGAAAGTTAATCCAATAGAAACACATTGGTTTGAACACAAATTCATAGATTAAAATTTCGTGACTATGACGCAAACCTCTGCGTTGCCCAATGCAAACGTCAAGCGCACCACGTCTTAACAATTCACATTAAGGACAAAACAGTCTCAAATGGTACACAGCTATCTAACTTTTATATAGCAAGTAACTTAATTAATAGATATTCAAACACATTTGTGTTTGTGTCATCTGTGTCATCGGATAGATAGGCACACAACTGTTAGCAATGCTAGCGGCTAGCTAACATTATTAATTATAATAACCCCATAAAACCAGCAGCACTTCTGGGCGTCTGCTTCAGGAAACAGTTAGCACACAGCTAAATCACTGGCGAGTGCATCCTTTTGTTGACTATGGTAAAGAAGTTAATGGTTGAAACGATACTCGGGTAGAAAGGATGGAAATCAGACTTTTAATACCATTAAATTCATTAAAAAACATTTCACAATCATTTATATCAGTTGTTACTTAAAAAGAACATTTCATAGAACCCTAACTGTCCTGGAGGGTTACCATGGCTTTATTGGTCTAAACTCAAAAGCTGCATGCTGTTACATTTTTGGACATTTAGTGTTGAGTATTGTGTTTTCAGTTTGTTTCACTGGCATATTGTCATCCCACAGAAGCGATTGTTATCACTATGTTTGCCAAGAATGATCTGTTTATCTGGTCTGGAGACGCTAAGCAACATGATCATCCAATTGGCCAGCAAAGAAGTGTCTGACTCATGAAACAGGTAATGTTGTGTTACTTGTGTTTTAACTTCAAGGTAGGCAGTCATGTAAGCTAGAACTAATTTTAGTTATCCTTTTACCTTGGAGCAAACAAAGGTGGTTTTGTTGAATTTCAATGGATTAAGGAGTTACTGAGGTCTTCCACGCTATTTAATCCATATCCAATGTCTCTGCTCTAGCATTTTTGGCTTTGGAAAAGCAAAAACCTTCTACACTCTCTGCTCTTCTACTACACTGAGGATATCTACAGTCAGACTTGTATGTTCCTTTGCGGACCATTTCAGCATTTGTCCTTTACTTTGAAAGGTTTTAGCACTAAAACAAAGTGTCGCATCAGCGAAACCACTGAAAGCTTCACATGCCCCCTATGACTTAAGAGTTGTTAATGTAAGATTGTGGTGGTTGTTTCAGGGAGGAGCTTAGCAAAAGGTCAATTCCTGATGTTTTCATGTAGTTGTTTAGTGGAAATGTGGCTTGTGTTTTTCGTTTCTTCCCACACAAAGTACCTGGCAGAAGTAAAGGCCCTGCATATGTGTGAAAATACTTGTTTCACCACTTATTTTCTTCCATGCTTCCCCCGTTCTGACTGACTGGCATAACCATCCTAAGATGCAAAATTGATTATCTGATGGAATCAATCATCAAACATCCAATGTGTTAAGATGAAAAATATATATTACATTGCAGCAATACTGTTTAATATGCGTGTCTGTCCACAAAATGGTGTTGTCAAGAAATCCTTACATCTCCTAAGCCAGTGTTTATCAACCCTGGTCCTGCAGCAACACATCTGATTCAAATGAATTCATCATCATCAAGCTCTGCAGAAGCCTGATAAATGGTAAATGGTCTGTGTTTGTATAGCTCCTCTAGTCTTTCTGACTACTCAAAGCGCTTTACATCACATCCTCATTCACCCATTCACACATCATTCATTCAGGAGGAATCTAAGCTGGAGGAGACTGTTCTTTCGCACACATTCACACACTGAAGCTGCTTCAGGAGCAAGTTGGGGTTCAGTGTCCTGCCCAAAGACACTTCGACATGCTGACTCATAGGAGCCGGGGATCGAACCACTTACCTCCCGATTGATGACCCACCTCAGAGCCACAGCTGCCCCATAACAACCCATTCATTTGAATCAGGTTTGTTGGAAAAATTTAAAACATGCACTTCAGTGGGTCCCCCAGGACCACGTGGGATGTACTACAATGAAGGTTCAACATAGAAAGGCTTTCTTTGTGTTAGCTGGCTTGACAAAACCAATCAGAAACCCAACCAGCGATATCAATCAGAGGTAATGGGTATCACGATGGTGGTTATCAACTTTTTTTGTTAACCCAAGTGGTCCTCTTCAGGCTCTGGTCCATTTATTCTCATTCCCATAAAAGGGGACATTAGGCACACCATTTTAGTCACCTTATTCACACTAAGTGGTAACAGGTTGTTATAATGGAGAGCTATGAAGAATGTGAAAAATGTAAATTACAGCAAAAAGAATGACTCTTCTTTATGAAATTGCTAATCATGTAAATCCATGTTAGCATATTTTACCACCCAATATCCCCCCAATGCTTTTTATTTCTAAAATGGCTGCTGCATATTCAGAGGTCTTAAACCAGTCTTGTTGTTGACTTGACTGATGTGGACGGATAAAGAGAGGAAAACAAGGATAAAACCTTGTGATTAAATGTTGAGCAATGTAGCAGTTATACTTAAAAAAAGAATATATAATGAGAACTAAGAAGACGCCTTCTGTGCTCACAGGTCCTACAAAAGACCCAGTGACAGAAAAAAGATGTGATGCAGAAAGAAAATAATCCAACTGAAATACATAAACACAAAAAAAAGAAAGATTCATGTCCATGCAAATCAATAGATGAAATTTTGTGACTATTTCACAAACTTCTATGGATTGTTGATTTCCACTGACATTGTTTCCGTGGTGGTGGCACAAGATCAGGTTGCTGTTGCTGCAAGTCGTTTGGGAAGATGTGAACACAGCAATGCACTCGGGTGCAGAACAAAACAACCAGACCATGACCTTGTTGAAGAGGTGGTCTTGGTACGGTCACAAATGAACTTGGTACAGTTTGTTTGTGGTGACAGAATAACTGACCTCAATCTGAATCAACTGCAAGAAGTGCCATGCATTCTCCTGCACTGTACATTCTCCAGTCCTTCCTGAACTACCCTGATATGCTCTGTTGATTCCAGTGCATCAACACATTATTTTCCAGCTGCAAGCATGGCTCATTTTCAAACTGTGCGTGCCTGTGTGTTTGCCTGAGGGGACAGATGGAAACAATGTAATAAAAGATGACAAGATCAATCATGTAGTTTTCCCTCCATTGTGAAACTTAATCCTTCTATTAAATTTTTTTTTTCAAACAGGACAATGGGGGGTCAGCTATTCTTTTACTCTTTGTTCACGTCTGAGAGTTATAACGCATAATGGAAAACAGAATGGAAAGCAGTTTCCTCGTGCATCACAAGTTTAAGTTGGCTGGTAAATGCTGCTGTGTGAACACAAACCAAACTGGAGGCAAGAAGCAACATTATAACAACTTGGTTCAGACTAGACCCAACAAAGCACAGGTGGGACACCCCTTAGTTTCAGCTCCAAAGCACCTGGACAAACACATGTGATTCATGTGTTGGTATATCTATACAGACTGAGACCACAACTGTACCAAATATGTAATAATAATAATAATATGTGATTTCTAAACAAAAAATGTGAGCTCACAAACTGTAAAATTGTAATGTACTACCTCTCTAACAGTTCCACGGTTAAGATGTACATCGATCAGGCTTTAAAGGAAAAGCATATTTAGCCTCAGAGGATGTCATCACAGACATCTCACAATGCTGGGTGTCTTTTCACAAGTCAACCTGCCCATAGAAGCATTTGCGACGTCAGGGCAGCTGTTGCCGTCCATCAATCGGCAGATCAACCACGGTGTCTTTGGGCACGACACCGCTGAGGCATAGCTTCAGCGTGTGAATATGTGTGAAAGAACACTCGCCTCCAACTTAGATTCCTCCCGTATGAATGATGTGTGAATGAGGATGTGATGTAAAAGCACTTTTACAGAGTAGCCAAAACGACTACATAGGTGCTATACAAACACAGACCATTTACCATTAAATGTGCATTTGTAAATTAGTTCCCTATACCTGAGCTCTGAATGAAAATGACATTGGCCTGCAGCATTTATGGCAAATAGTTGTACAACTTTTTGTGCATAGTGTCAATAGGCCTTTAACACTGCATTGTGGTTGTGTAATTGAGTGCCATGAGAACGTGTGACTGACGTGATTGGATAATGTTGTCACAAGGAGAAATCATTTCCCAGTGTGTAATACAATTCTATTATCTTGCACTGTGATCAAAGGAATTAAAGCACAAAAATTTGAAATGGCTGGACTGGGAAGTGAAGAAAGACAGCAGTACAGTGAAGTGAAGGTCCTGCTTGGCAAAGTAAGCATCGCTTTACAAATTGTGTAAATTGTCTTGGTGGATTGTTCACATTCACAATTCTGTAAGCCACCCAGCCCAACTCTGAGAAAAGAACGAAGCATTTAAACAGAAAGACTTAGTTCTCAATTTCATTGAAATACTCTGAGGAGCCTGAGTATGGAGTGATGTCACCAGGATCTGTAGAGGAGGACGAGACAACATTAGTTCAGCTTAAATGTTCATATCGTTCATTATATAATCTTTACAAAGTGTGATGAAGAGGTCACTGTGAGACATAACAGCTGTTTACAGTAACAGGCAAGATTTATAGAAGGCAAATTATACTAACCTTCACATGGTCCCCTTTTAAATTGGATGTCATCAATAGCGATGTCACTTCGAAGTGATGGGCCTCTGATAGCTTCAAATATAATCTGCCGGAAACACAAACTATGTGACTATGTTGGCCATAAACTATGTGAGAGTGAGCGTGATGTCCACCAGCCACAGAACACACTGTGATTCTGACATAGTATTAAAAACACAGGGATGCTTTACAGTTTTAATTATTTACCGAGTCAAATTCTAAAGGAGGCAGACCATTAAATTAGCAAACATGACAAAAAATCACCCCAAAACAAGCCCCCCAACAAAAAGAAACGTAGATATACTCAGCCAGTCACCAGTAACCACTGCATTTGTCCCAACACCCACCCTAATATACTCATCATCATATCAACGTACATCACTACAGAGGTGTGTATGTATGTATGTGTGTGTGTGTGTGTGTGTATATATATATATATATATATATATGTATATTTTGGTCTGCATTAGATTCATCTGATGTTGAGTAGAGACTAAAGAAGCTCCATGCTGTTGGTATTCATTGCTGTTTTCCTGCTAGCTTTATGTAAGGAGCTGTGACACCTCTAACTACACGTTGACATACCTGGTGTCGGACGTCACAGTGGTAGTCCACCATTGCCCTCATCCAGCTGACACTCTGCTCACCGCGGCGTCTCCACAGCAGCGCGTCCCGATCTCTGCTGCTGTGGCGCAGAAGCACGCTCAGTATGCCGGTGCCAGATCCATACATGTGGTAGTAAAAGATCAAACACTGAGGGGACGAGGAGCCCCACAGGTCGGAGGTCAACAGCCGAGCTTTGTGACCCGGACGCATGAGTGACGCCTCTATGTACATGAAGTAACCTGGACGAACCATAAATAACACACTTTTAAGAATGGAAATGTATGTAATAAAGACTTGTTATTGCAGCTGTAAAAGGATAAAAAACAACAACAACAACAGAGTGCATATGAACAGCCAACAACTCCAATATTTGGACATCTTGAGCAGAATAATATGAAGTAGAAAGTGAATGCTGCCTGCTGAATAGCCCACGCCACACCGCACTGCTGCCTTTTGCAATTCCAATGCACAGTTTAAGTTTCCATGATTTGAGTGGTGGGATTTCCTGCTGCCCCTGAACACACCACGTGTGTCCTGCAGCATTCACACCAATAAATTATTGTTAAAGTCCAAATTCCAGACATTAAAATCTTCAACAGCAGGATGATGCATTAATGGTTTACATTTCACATCACACACAGGGTTCATTCCAGTCATCATGTCTTTTTAGATTGAGCTCTGAATGAATGGATAAAGCAATAAAAGAGGAAATGACTTACCCACCCCAGTAGTGTGGTCTCCCCTGGGTCCCGTATAGGAGGTGGGGGTGTGTCCTCGGACTCGCAGCCAGTCAGCTTTATCTTCTTTTTTATCCTGGATGTAGCCACAGTCTCCACTTTCAAAGTTACACTGGCCTGGGAGGGAGCCTGCGGAGCAAACACACAAGAGCAAAAGCACTCTAAGCTAAATTCACCAAGAAAATGGCTCAGTGTGTGCTACAATTTTCCTGAAAATCCCAGGATCATTCTGTGGGTGAAGGAGAGCCCAGCAGGCACAGGCCAGTGTTCAGGGAAGACACCTTACTATAGTGATCTTGATTCTTACATTCACTCACTAACATTCATCTCCATGAATTGTCCATCTCTTATCAAATTATAATACTATTATAAGGTTACAAGGCTCGTCTATTCGTCATTCTGCAACACAAGGTTGCACAAAAAATGCAAATGCTCAACACAGAAAGACAATGGTGGAGTGTGGAGGACGAGAAGGAGTCTGACAGCCTGAGGAAAGAAGCTGCTGTTGGATGGAATGTGTTTGCTTTTCTGATTCATTTGCTGTAGTTGGAGTTGAGGCTAAGTGCACTAAACTAGACAGAATATGTAATCTAAAGCCTGTAGCCTGGAAAATCACTAAATGTATTTCTGACTGCCGCTGCTTCACTTTAAAAGACTTAAACTGGCAGACCGTGTGGTGGCTTTAAGCAGTCACAGGAAACACAATGTATTTGCAACACTGACTGTGATCATTCATCAAAATCTGTGGTCACTTTGGGTATAACTGGCCAGTTTTAATTAATTCACCGAGTAAGTGAACAGTCCTGAACAGCCACAGTGAGCTGTTAACGTTCTAGTTACCCTGGGTGTTCCCTGACATTTTTACTGGTCAGCCAATAGTTTGCTTTGATTGATCACCTTAATAATTTGCCAGTTCCATTATATACACCTTCCTGTTCCAGATCCTGGTTGCTGAATCTTGGAGACTCCAAACACCAGGCTTCCCTTACTCCAATTCGTCCCAACTCATTAACAGAATTATTTAATTGTAATTTGTTATTTCATTTCTTGTTTTGTATTGACCTAAGAAGAAAATAATGTTTCTGGAACTTCAACAAGGAGGCCCCTGGCTTATATCAGACGTAAATGGGTCTTTTACCTGCTGTCATTTGACAGTCGCCCAGGTTGACAGTGATGTCATCAATGGCTACCAGGCCACAATCCCAGAAGTTAGTACATATGCTGACAAACACTACCTGGGAAACAGAGAAAAAGACTGAATACTGCTATTCAACCAATCCAGTTAGAATTCTAGTCCAGTCATCATTCCCTCTATTCACCTCTCATCCACCCCTCCTGTCTTTCCATTCTTTCATGAACATCTATCTCCACATACACCTCCTATCGAGTGCTTCATACCTTAGAAATCATGGGCTTCATGTAGGTGATCTCCACTTCGGCCCATACAGCCCTGGGAATGTCAGGCACGCTCCACACCTTCTCCTGAGCCACATTGTTCTCATCATAAATGTAGACAACCAGAGCATTGTCTACTTTCCTAAATCCGTGAAGCAGGTAGTAGAACCTCAGGCAGTATTTGTGGTTCCCTGGTAAAAAGGGACCATGAAGCCGACCCATATAACCCGGCACTGAAATGAAACGCGTGTTTGCCAGGAGGAAACGGCCTGAGAAAGATAAGACAAATCTCATCACAATATCATAATTAAGAACAAGAGAGCTTAGTTCGACTACGATGCATTCATATTTCAGTACAACACTGTGCCTCAGCTTTATTTTGTTAGACAACTCTGAGTGCTAAACTAAAATGGTCATTTTCCCCAAATTTCCATGCATTTCTCACTTCCCTGTACTTTATTTGTTATTTTACAACACGAGGTTGCACAATGAAATATATAGTTGCAGTCCCTTCATGCTACACACACAGAACTTAAATACACCATAGAACAAATATTCAAATTTAGAAGAGAAAACGATTCATTAAAAAAAGTGCCTCAGGAAAATGTACTTAACAAAATGTAATGTAATGTGTATCCATTATCAAATGTTCTGCTTCTGTTTCCTCTGTTCTCCACCCAATGGGGATGAGTTCCTCTGCAACAGTGCTACAAGAACAACAAAAGTAACCACCGTCTTCATACTCCACCTGTGCCGAATTTTAATAAAGTGGAACTATTGGAGCTTTCAGTGACTCCAATATCTGCCATATCTTCATTATGTCGCCTGGTCACCTAGACTCCTTCATCGTTACTAGCTTTACATCATGAACTGCAAAGGACTTTATTGTGCCGTCCTTTACAGTTTTTGTCCTGTGTGCATGACTTAATGGCGTCTCAGTGTTGTAGTATTAGGTGTGTGAGTCTGAGGTGCAGCGTGACTCACCTGTTCCTGTGGTGTGGTCTCCTATCCTGTAGGCATTAGCCTTGACTGAAACTCTGCTCCACACCTTGCTCTCTGCCCTCTCCTGATAGTACAGACACAGCCCATTCTCAAAGTCACAGTTGGCTATAGAGGGGTCAATGGTCGGCTCTGGAACACAAAACACAGCATCTACAGGGTTTAGATGCTGGAGTAAAGGAGTATTGTGGTATCATCCACGGATTTAACATCATGGAAGAAGGCATGAAGAGGTACATGGACCTTGACTTTAATGTTTAAAAAAAAGCCATGTGTTCTGACAGTAAAATATTCATACCAATAAGCATACCAGAATTTAATTTAAATTCACCAGAGGATGCATACTACCCACTTTGTATACTCCATGGCTTTTATTTAAGCACCACCCTCAGGTTAAATGGTGACAAATAATATAAGCCTCTCTAGTAAGACCAAAAAGGCTGAAGACAGTGCAACTTAAGATACTACAAAGACACAGACTGAACACATGCAAAATCAGGAGCTTCTTCACCAATATGACAACACGTCATCACTTTTTAAAAAAATTTACATGCTATACATATGTTGTGAAAATGGTGAGGATATTTCATTGGCTCATGACTTGTCTATTTGTATGTTTTCTAACACTACATTGGCATCATACTGTTTAGAAATGGAACATTGATTGCAGGACAAAAACAGGTAGAGTGGGTCATCCATCAATCGGAAGGTCGCTGGTTTGATCCCCAGCTCCTATAAGTCAGCATGCAAGTGTCCTTGGGCAAGACACTGAACCCCAACTTGCTCCTGAAGCAGCTTCAGTGAGTGAATGTGTGTGAAAGAATACTCTCCTCCAAATTACATTCCTCCCGAATGAATGATATGTGAATGGGTGAATGAGGATGTGATGTAAAGGGCTTTGAGTAGTCCAAAAAGACTCGACAAATGCAGACCATACAGATAAAACTGCAATACTTGCATTATATGTGGCATACCTGGCAGTGGGAGTAGTGTCATTTCTGGTTGGAAAATAATTCTATGAGGGATGAAGAGATGATCTGTTGCAGGTTGAAGGATTTAAAAAATGATTTTGATTGATATGACCATGATGAGTACGCTGGGTGCCAGAGTCTGATCAACCACCGTCAAAATAATGACTACTTTCATTTAATTAATACTTTCTCACATGCTGCAATAGAGTTCTAAATGCTAAATGCGAAATGCAAATGCTAAGTGCTAAATATTCAGTCTGTAAGCAGTTGGAGTGAAGCTGAACATTTAGAGAGTGTTGGTGTTGCACCATTTCTGAGCCACTTTGGCCACCATAAATAATCAACAATTATCTGGTTATCTTACACAACATAAAAAAAGACAGCATGTGTGGTACATTTATTATGTAACAAACGATCTAACTAAGTGTGTCTAACTAAAGAAAAGTGTGTGTGTGTGTGTGTGTGTGTGTGTGTGTGTGTGTGTGTGTGTGTGTGTGTGTGTGTATGCGCACGTGTGAATATGCAAAGGAGGGGAAGGCTCAAACACATGCCTGCTCACTTAGTCTCTCAGTGGAGGTTGCTTTGCCATGTATACAGTTGCATTATGTTCTATATGCCCAGCTAGAGTTTATTACCAGTCCTTGAAGGGAAAAGAGAGACACCCTTTGGTGTGCTGCTGTTTTAGCTGGTAAATCTGCTGATGAGCCAGGGTGAAAGAAGGGTTGTGGTGCTGCAATCAGAGCTGGTCTTTGTCCTTGCTGTATTCAGATCGGTTAGGGTCCTTTTTCCCTTGTTAGTTAGACACTTGCTAGTGTGCTCCTGTTAACGAGGAAGACCAGCTGGCGGACTTTGCGTCATACCTGCTGGCACTGAATAAACTTATTTCAGGGAGGTTTAGTGTGTCGCTACCATGAAAAAGTAGGTGTGCTTGGTGCAGGCCACACTAAGGCTGGAGCTGGAGCTGGACCCCAGCCGGTGCTGGGGCAGAGCCCTGGTCAGAAGAGAGGAATAGCAGGGGGGGGGGATATACTATATTGACCTGACGTTGTGGGGTCATGGTCCACATTTTGAACAATGGTGACCTGAAAGCTGGCTCCAGGGGTGCATTTAGCTCATAGGTGCTGAACTTCACCACCATTTTGGTGGGGCCCAACATGATCTTGATGAGCTGAAGAGCTTTTGTTTTCCTCTTTTGAGTCACAATAAAATCCCTTCATAGACTGATCTGAGAAGAATCTGTGCTGCTGTAATCTTTACATTCATGTGACAACATTCATCTCAGCATTTTGCCTTGTGGGGAGTGCTGATGAAATGTTACAGGTCAGACCTACACAGAGAGGCATCATGACTTTTACAGAAGTGACACAGGTGTTTACTCAAACACGAGGACAACATGCAAAATTGCCATCCCAGGAATGAGTGTATGGTGTCTCTCTACTCAGCTACACACCACACAACAATTAGAAAGATAAGCACCATATGTTCTTCTGTTATCTTTCAACAGCACAACGTGAAAAACAAACCTACCTTCACACCAGTACACCAGCAGATGTGCCTGAAAGCTTGGCCTGTGAACTGCAAAATCTGCCCCTAACTGAGCTGACTGACTCATGATGTTGCACCATTGGTCGGTCAAATGTTGGCCACTGACCATTGTTCTTTCAAAATGAACATGAATTAGCCCAGACATTTCATTCAGGGAAATTCCACTGATTAAAAGAAAAAACAGCAGGATTCAGGATTAAGGCAGTTACAGTACCAGTGCTTGGAGCCGCCAGAAGAAAAGACTTTTTATTTCAGCAATCACTTCTCACATTTGACGTCCCAAATAATAAACGGCAAACAGTCCACATCATATATCAATCATTGCATATCATTATTTTTGAGTATGTGACACCATCAAAGAATATCATAAAACCATTCCAATGATGGTTTTCTTAATTTCCTTAACATAATACTAATACCAAAATGGTTAGTATAAGGGCTATTCTATTCTATTCTATTCTCTTCCAGTGCAACACTTATAATACAAATAAAATTGCAGCCTCTTGTGGCCACAAGTAAGACTTCTGACTTTGAGTCCAGCACATTTAGCAGTCAGCCAAACTGAGATTGAGAATAGAACAGTCTGTGTTTGTGGTTCACTTTTTCCCCTCCTAAATCATAGACGTCCCCTCTCACCTGTATCAGTGTGGCAGAACTCAGGGGAAAAGGAGATGTCATCTACGGCCACGTATCCACCTCTAGCACTGTTAAAAGCCACCTCAAACACCACCTGGTAACACACACATAAACACCGACCAGTAACAGATGGGTAACGAGCAATGTATGACTATGACCTATTAATCCTGAGAACATGCTCTGTGAAATGTTTAAGACAATTTTCCTGATGAGACAGCTGTAGAAGCCAGACAGTGACATCAGTGTGAAGTCAATTCAGGAACATGGGTTAGTCAGCAGAGTGCTTCATGATGGAAAACTTCTGTACGACTCTTGGCTCAGTTGGACAGAGGAACTGACCCAGTTAGTAACATTACGCAAGTCTCTTTCCACAGCGACAGCCGCGCAGGCAGAAAGAAAGGAAAGCGTGGAGTAATGTGGACGAAAACACATTTAAAAGCGCAGTGGAAACCTACAGAGGAGGGGCGGTGTGAGTGCGTCTGTCTAGTCAGCTGCACACAACACAGCAATTAGAAAGAGAAGGACCACATGTTTTTTCTTTCTTTCATGATACTCGGAAAATGTGATCTTTCCACAGCATAAGGTGAAAAAAATGAAATGACAGGAACCAAAAAAGCTTACATCAGGAAAGGCACACAAGACTAAGAGAGACACAGAAAGACTGAAATAAGTTCATTACAAAGACACTGAGCAGAGGTTAGCACCTGTGATCTTTCCAAATAAGCAGAAAACTGAGAGTAAAAAGCAGCTCATTCACAGTACTTACAGAACTGTCACAGAGTGCTTCATGCAAAGGGGTTACCCTACAACTAGGGGTGAAATCATGATTTGACAAAGTGCAGTTTTCAACTCACAACGATCAATGATTTGAGTTATGATTTGCATCAGTGTCCTGAGCTGTTGGAGGGGCTGAGCTATACTGACAACTGTTATTAGGAACTTTACTCAACTATAATCAAACTTGGAAAATGACGTGCAAATCATCATCATTTTATTTGATCTCATTCATGTGGAAACAAAATCAGTTTGTTTTTATGAATTGTACAAATATATCTTGTTAGATTGATAGTTTGTACATTAAGAACCCAGTAAAGACTTTTCATGTCTCCCCTGATTTGTTACACATGTTTGCTACAGAACATTTTTATGACTCTTCTTTAGAGTCTGCACCTGCATATGTGTCTCCATCTGTAGCAGACTATGCAGGAACAAGGGCAGGAGAGTCATTAGGTAGAGTAGTGGTAGAGTTCTTGAGTTGCAGCTGTCAGACAGACTCCTCCACAGTCACAAGGCCAACACAGACAGCCACAATACATAAAGATATGCATTTATATTTATCTGGCTGCCAAGGGTCAGGACAATGCTCTCTGCTGATGACTGCAAGACGTGTGCAGCAGCTAGGAACACACTTTAAGCACCATGCTTGGACAGAATGGATATAGATGGATGAAGCACATATGCTGGGATATTGTGTTTTCACACATTAGGGGACCCACAAGAGAGTGATTACAAAAGAAAGGTGCCAATCTGTGCAGCAGAGGCTGAGAATATCTTTTAGTCCCTTGTCCATGTAGGTGAAACTCCAGCTACACTGGATCATCTCCCAAGATGCAACTGGATGGAATCTTTTGTTAGACACTCCCTCACTGCCTACATCTTTCAATCTCCAATGGCCCCTTTTGAGACAGTTTCTGGTGCAAATTTATAATGTCTGAGCCCAAGTTTAGATCACCTTGATGACATTATCGGGGTTATTTCAGATTTGACAAAGCTCTTCAAGTCTTTTAATATGTAAACATTGAATGCATGTATGTAAAGTGTACTGTGGTGCACTGAAATATTTGCTGGAAACTACTCACAGCAGTCACCTGACTCACAGACTATATGACATTAATAGTTCTGATCTATAAATGAAACTGGTGGACTCAGTTTGGATGGATTTTGAATTTAGATGTAAAGAAAAGAAAAACAGTTGTTACTAATCATAGAACACAGACAAATGCAGAATACATGTGTATACATGTTTCTATATTACTTAAGAATATTTAATATCCTTGAGTAACACTTACACTTACTGCTTCTCACTGCTTTGCCAGGTTGTGGTCATCTCTGGCTTTTTATACAACATGTCTGTGAGTAGTGAACTGACACTACTGTTGTTGTCATTTCCCACCCACACACTTTTATGAACACTGCTGGAGCTTCTAGCTCCTCTTCATCCCCACCTTCCTGCTGCTTCTCCTGCACACAGTACCCACTGAAACTCCCACTATATTGTCTGTCAACCAATCAGCCTGCTCATTCTGCCACACACAGTACCTGTTGCTGGTTTGGTCATTAACCCTCCAGGACTTCTACCAGTCCGTTTGTCTTACCCACACTAAATGTGTAACAAAATAATCTGAAAATAAGGCTTTCAACCACATCTCATCGTCTTCACCAAGAAGTGGAGCTGACTTGCGTGTCATCACCCAACCTAAGTATAGAACTTGGCCACGTGAGCACAAGAGGTTGTGTATGCGGGTGAGATCGTAACTTTGGTGTTGGATGTGATTGTCCTTCTTGAGATTCCAGCACAAAATGTGGCCACCTCAAGATCACACGTCTTACATTCCTTATGGGTCACCTCCGGCTCAGCTTGCGGAGAAGACACATAAAAACAATGCTGCATTCTTTCAAAGTCAACTGTTCCATCCATTTGCCCTCAAAGCTGCAGTACGCAGTTCACTTTCTGGTGTTTGTTAGGTTTGATAAAATCCAAGTCAAACATGGTGTGGAGTCATTTTGCTATGTTTCAACTCTAATAGTAGTATTTCAGAAAGTTACATAAACATTGTGATCAGATAATTCCTCATCAAACAGTATTTTTGGCTACATTAATTGGCCAAATTGAGAAAATTTGATAACAGCACACCTGCTTTGACTTTTTGTGTTGTGTGCACATAGCTTTCCTGTGCAATTAGAGATGAGTAACATTTAAACTGTGCTCACTTTCAGTTTGATGCCTGTTAGCTTGTTCACAACCTCTCTGTCAGCCTGACTGCTTGTGTGTCTTGACTTTTAGTGATTCTAGTGTGTTTCCTGATATCAGATATGAACTTGGATCGGAATGATCGACAAAGCTACAAATTTGTTTGACCCAATTTGTTAGAGGCTGAAATGAACCTTCAAAGAAACTTCATGCAGCCATTCCCACAATAGAGGATTTAGGTTTTTAAAATGATGTGTATTTTTGTTCATTTCAATCAAATCATCAAATAAAGCTGACCTACGTACTGTAATGGTGCATGCTAGCTCCAGTACTGACCTCCAGGGGGTGTGGGGCCTTGATGTCCACGCTGACCTGAGTCCAGCCAGCTGTAGTATACACCTCTGGCCTCCAGATCTCCTCATAGTGGCCCAGCTGGTCTCGGGTGAAAACTGAAAAGATGTTTCCCCTCTCCTGGTCTCGGTAGTAGTAGAAGGACAAGCAGCCGGCCATAGGCACTGTAGTCATTGGTGAGGTCAGCTTGGCCACTTCCTGGAAGTGCTTGGCGTACACCGAGTCCACATACATGTAGTGGCCTGGAGCAGTGGGAGATATAGATGAGCTGAGGGTACACAGTTATGGGCTGACATCACAGTCACATTTTTAGGATATGCATGGCCTTACGCTTTATGCTGTCATAAAATTGTGCAAATGAAAAAGACATTCACTAATGAACTGTTACGCTGACACATAAGGTGATGGACACTCATCTTTGTTAGTGTTTGGGGATTTAAACAGATGTTTTCTTTACAGGTTGCAATGAGCATTGACTACAGCATGTTGTTATTTCTAAGCAAATAAAGCAGAGATGGATAACCCTGACCACAGAGGTTCCAACCTGCAGGTTTCATTCAAACCAAACATTACAGCAGCTCATTTCATTGGCCTGCACACCGTCCTGATTACAGATTCTGCTTCAAGAACCATCACTCCTTGTAAACTAACTGTCAAACTGCAGAGCCTGGGTCTCTGTATCTTTATAGATCTGGATGTTTTCAGCTGTGTGTATGCATGCATATACCTCTCTGGTTATTGTTGGAGTGGTTTACAAGCAGGCTAGACTCAGGCTCTCTAGCAAGACTCCCTCCAACGTACCAGTTGACATTTGGGTTCCAGCTGTTACTGTAGCCACACAGATGATGCTCCTCAAAATTACACTCTGATAACAGGAACAGCGAAAACACCCATTATTACTTACTCAGTCTTACACATTTTGAATGAATAAATACAGTTTCACTCATAAAGTTGACTCTGACCTATGCAGTAACCAGGGACAATGTGAATTTCAAAGATGGCAACACTGTTCCCTGAGCCACGTTCAGGTCGACCTTCAAGCAAAATCTGTGGAGTAAAAAATAGACTAATCAATAAACTGGGATAGAAGGCAGCCAGCAACTTTACACCATGTCACACCAAGATGCCTAAATCATGTCATATCACATTAAATACATGTCTTGTTTTCAAGTCACATTTCATCAGCATCATGTCATATCACATCACCATCATATCACCATGTGGTATTATTCATGGCACACTGTCCATGTGATTGTGTGACTAATGATTTACCACCACAGTGTGCATAAGCACATGTTCATCTGTGATGCTCACTTGTGATTTTCTTTCATCTGCTTCTGAAATATGCTAATTGCGTATTCTATTAAAACTCAGCTTCACTAACTGATGATTTAACCACTGAAACCATCATAAATACACACAGTCCTCAATGACCAACAAGCAACTTGGAGGGAGCCAGTCCAAGATTTTGAAACTGGTATGATGTGATTAAATTGAGAGGAAACAGGTGCCAGTTAGGCCTTCCCTAATCACTTCTTTGCTGAAAACAGTTTTTAGGATGTAATTGTCATACACATGGAAATAACAAGACATATAAGGTCAGAATGAAAAGTGACTATATCTTAAACAAACAAAAACAGTTGGATCTCCACAGTGAGTCCTACCTGGTAGGGGATTGTGGTGTTGCGTAGGTCCACACTAGCAATAAGCCAGCTGTCAGAGGCTTTGTTGGCAGTCCAGAGCTGGTAGTCAAAGTTATCACTGTCTGGTCTGAGGTGGAGCTGCAGGGAACCCTGCCCAGTGATCTGGTATACCAACCTCACACAGCTCCAGTCCTGCTGGTCCAGAACTGGACTGACAAGAACCGCCTGTTCCTGGTTGTGTAAGAAGGCTGAGTCCACTGTTATCAGACGCCCTGTGACAACAAAATGAAGAGATATCATTCACTTCATCCATCCGCTTCCGTCAGGGTCGTGGGGGGGTGGGGGGGGGCCAATCCCAGCTGACTTTGGGCAAGAGGCGGGGTACACCCTGGACTGGTCGCCAGCCAATCACAGGGCCAACACACAGACAACCACTCACGTTCACACCTACGGGCAATTTAGAGTCACCAATTAACCTGCGTGTCTTTGGACTGTGGGAGGAAGCTGGAGTACCCGGAGAGAACCCACACAAGCACAGAGAGAACATACAAACCCCACACAGAAAGACCCCAGGTTCAAAAGTGGATTCGAACCTGGAACACCACCGTGCTGCCCATCATGCACTTCATGTACAATAAATATGATATATCTGTTAGTCCAATTGCCATCTATCAGCTAAAGATAACTAAAGGTGCTCAGAATGATATTCATAATTCAGCTGTGTGTATCAATCAAAATCAGCCTCATCAGAAAGAATCGGCCTCGACAGACAGACAGATACTTTATTTATCCCCAGAATGAAATTCTTGTGTCTCAGCAGCAATACAGAAATGACTAGACTGAACAAAGAACAGTACAAAAGCAAAGTTCAAAACACAACTACTAAACTAAAAGTTAAAGTAAAAAATTATGGTGATTTGTGCAAATTGCTGTACGATGTCAAAATGGGTGCAATCAATCATTTTCTAAGTTACAGTTGAAAGATGTATTTCACTTTGTCAGAGGTTACATAAATCTAATTGTAAGTCTAGTACGAGTTCAGTAAGACCTCAGCAGACTCCAGCCCACAGCCTCTGAGACCATTTGCAGCAGAAGTCAAAGATGTTCAGAGTAAACAGTAAAACTGTAAACAGTAAAGCCCTGAGCCTTCATGGGCTGAGGTGACAGCGCAAACCACAGCTACCATGTTTCAACTGAGATTTCAAAAATATGCCCAGAGATAAAGCACAGCGACATTTCTGTTTCCCGGCCGTGTGCACATGCTTGTTTAGTTCACGAATCCCCGGGCAGAGTCAGTGATACACAGCTATGAGAGATCTTCTTATCAATTCCCATGGTAAATGTTAAAGACTGCTCTAGATGAGGCTTGAGACTCATAACCTTAGCGTTACTCTGCAGTGTACTATCATTAAAGTGCTGACTGAGTGTACCACTAGGACCAGAACACCAGAACAACAACAAAAAGGCTGATGAAAGGCACTGAAACGAAAAGGTGACGTGCCAAGTACGTGTACACTAGAGATACACCCACAGCTGTGGGTATGAATATTACTTGCTGACCACAAGATTTTAAATAGATACAATGTATTTTCTGAAGAGCATTAGTAATGACTGGTACCCTGAGATAGAGTTTCACTCATCCCTTATTGTGGGGGTAGCCATTCATCCAGGTCTGTCAGAGCAGAGAGGCAATTTAATGGATATAAACAGTGTTTATAGAAAGCTTGTTTGAGTGCTCTTAGTTCTACATCAGGTTAGGGAGGGGAGGGGGGGGGGGGTTACAGTTGTATCTGTGATCCCTTATTTGGTCAAATGAAGTTCATAGAGAATCTTATAAGCAGAAGTCTTTGAGCAGTGATTTGCTCAAACAGTCATGGACGAGCAAATAGAATGGAGCAGACACTGTTCAAAATGTATCCATAAAAGACGTACAAGGCATAAGAATCAGAAGAAGAAGAAAGAATCACGGCTGCAGAAACACTGATCAAGAGACTGACCTGACTGAACCTCCCTTTCAGTCTTACGCAGGTTATCAGCCACTGCTTCTGGCATCACTTAACTGAGCCTGAGAAAAAAAATGTTAACGGCTCTTGAAGAGACACACCACTGGTTTTGCACAGATAACCGTTGTGGAAACCACGCAGCTGTGTTTTATACATTAGCCTTTTGAACAGTGCATGAGTTATGCAATCCATCACGGTACTCAGTCCAACAACAAGACCAATAGTTTCCAGTGTTGAATTAATATCATGAGCTAATGCGGTGCGCACCTCTAAAATCAGTCTGCACTTCAGCAACTTATGCAACGGTCAATAATGTATTACTGTGACAAAAACAGATGCAGATTTAATGTTAATTTGATTAGACAACTGAAACAACTTTCAACAGTCACCTAGTTCATTTTCATACTGCATATATATGCATGGAAAATGTTCACAGTCAATGTATTTCATATGTTTTCCACCAACACAATATCCGTTTGTGGTGAGTACAGCATTATTTTAACCTTAACCACAGTTCTTTTTTTGCCGACACAGGAGTTAGACAAAATATGCTGCCTATGAACATAATTACGCTTGCCAGGGTGTAATTGGCTTGTCAATGTAATTGGGATAAAACTTCATAAAAAGACACAAGTCAACAATGTGTAGTTCTGTTTTCTATCTTTTTAAACAGGGCTCAGGGATTTCCTAGAACAGCTGCTCGCTGTAGTTTTTAGTGAGCCTCACCCCACTGGAGACTCTGTTGTGTGTGTTCAGTGTGGCTCACTGTGCACGCACCCTCACCACTGACTACACTGATAAATGTTTCTATTTAATGTCTGGACAATATCCTACAGGGCTTTTATACAACAAGTATTACAGTACCAGTCTGATTTTGGTCATTTTCCTCATTTTCTGCAGTATTACTAACTCACTGCCACTCCCCCCTGACCTGCAGTAGCACCTTTTTCCTCCCCATCACCTGACTGATCCATCCACCTGCTCATCCACCATTCTCCACTTGCCTCGTATCTGCCCCTCTAACAAAATCTGAATTTTCAGTCAACTGTTAGAGATTGCCAGTTTGAGTCAATAATTTGAGTCACTAATGTATGGGGTGGGTTTTACAACCCACACTTAACTCAGCTTTACAAGTTTCTACATTTTGCTGTGTACAAAAAAGCTTGTCATTAATCTGGTGGACAATTTATAATAATGATGACACAATGCAGCTGACGTACAGAAAAGGGCTCCACAGCAAACCGAACATGTATCATCAATGAATACAGCATTTTTAGCAACACAATATGGGTCATTGTCCCTGCACGTGACTCTTTTGTTCAGCTGTGACTGGGAGGTGGAGGGGGAGGGGGAGAGGGACGGGAGGGGAGAGTGTGTTCACTGAGCATTCTACAGACTTAAGCATCACTAATATTAGCAGAACTTTTCACTTTAAGTTGTCAACACATTTGGAGTCAGAAACTGGCTGGGACAAGCTCTAAACAGTCCAGAGACGGGGATAAGAAGTGTTCACTGGTGGTCTGTGGGACAGAAGTAAGGCACTGACAGCTCTCCACCTCACTCCATCCATCCCCGTCTTTCTGTTTATTCTATTTAAGCACAGCCTGAAGTCTTTGTCTCTGACGTCTGTGTTGTGAATATAATCACCTAGGACATCCATCCCGGTTTTAACCGCAAACTCTGCTTTGGGTTCTTTTTTTGATGGAGCTTCCTCTGCTCAAGCCCACATTGCCATGGCAACCAAACAGAAAACACTACTGTGGTCCAGTCTTCTTTTTATAACCTATTTATTGCCACAGTGGGTGTAGTCTATCACCATCTACAAGGCCAAGTTGGTGGCTGGAGCTCATTCCATCTCAGTCTGGTTAGTGGTTTAGTGCACACCACTCTGGGTTTTCACTGAAATTTCTGTTTAGCTCTGTTTTCAGTGTCAAAGGGAATACGCAGCTTACTTGCTACAGAGAGTACTCTCCGAGAGCCGAAGGCTTCGAAGAGAGATGGCACACACAATTTACAGTACCGCCACTTATTTTAACAGCGAGAACATAAACTGTGCTGACAGATTATTATAAACAGAGGGAGCTGCTTTGGGACGCTGTGGCTTGATGCACACAACAAAGCAACTGGTGGAAAACTAGACAAAAGGAGGAGTTGGTCTGAATGTCTGGCTTGACGCGTGGATTGTGGTGGCACACTTAGATAATGCAGAAGATCCAAATTCACCACATTTAACACTGTAAATCAATGTATTTAACATGTCTTTTATCAGTAATCCTCTGTAATTTCATACATTAGAAGTCAAGTCAAGTCAACTTAAACTACCTTATAATCACATTTCAGAAGTCAAGACACTGTTGCCCATAAAGTTGGAATCAAATGTTTTTTACCTCTTCTCATGAAATGATTGTGACAATGTGATTGAATCTTGATAAATAAAGTGTATATCTTCTCTTCTTCTCTTGATCAAACTCTTCCAAACATATCACAGTGAAACTTAAACCACAATGAACCTTTGCAGACTGTGTATTCAGGCTTTAACATAATTGGGGGTATTGAACAATTATTCCAACTTGATGGGCAACAGTGTGCTATATTCTGAAAAAGACCTGTTTTCAGTACAAAATTCTCCTCCTCCTTGCTAATAGAGGTGGCCCAGATTCTCAGTAGCGTAAATAATTATAATAATAAAATAATAATAGTAAAGTAGAGCTCTTAAGGTAGGTAGCATAATAATATATGAGGGGCTAGATCAAACATAAAATTTAGGGTAAATGATCAGAAAGTGTCCCACTTTACTAGTATTCACAAATCCAATAAGTCTTAATACTTTGATAAAAAGGTAGCAACGAAATATAATTCATGATTTATGATTGGTTTGGGTAGATTTGATTACATTTGCATGTTCGCTTACTGACCGTTCATATGCTCAGTTACTATTTTTGCATTCCTTTTGACAACATGTTACTTTCTCAGCCTTCCTCATTATGAATTACCCTCATACGCATGGTTTCATTTCATCCATGACGAAGATACAGTAAGTAACCAGTCCCCCATACTCATGCTTTGTGTCCAGTGTACAGTTTAACTCTGGCTGCTAACAGTACTGTAAATAGTACACTCGTCTTGTCAAGTTTGTTAAGTTCTTTTTTGTTACAATTTTGTTACGTTTACCGCTCCTGTGTTTGTCTGCCTCGCCCCTCTGATGTATCCAATATGAAATGATCTATAATTGTAGTGGAGCTGTGTTACAAATAAAAAAACGACCATGAGCACAACAGCTTGTGCGAACTGAATTCTCTCCCAGCACCAAATGTGCTCATAAATAAGGTTCTCCCTGGGTTCACCTATTTGTATCACTACTTTTATCTCTTAATCCAGAAATGAAAGAAAGCTAAGCAGAGCCCACCTAATTCCTGCCTGACAGTTCCTGTGCCTGTGGAAACACAGCTACCATGCAATATTTTGGTTTGACATGCCAGTAAGTTTGACCTATTTAAAGAGTGGCAGTGGCAGCACACAACACCCTACTAAAAACAGACACTTATTAAAGGCTACACCTGTAGTGTTAAATGTAACTGCACTAATTTAAATGATTTTGCTTGCACAAAAGCTGGTATTGATATAATGGCTAAGCTGCTAATAATAAAGATAAGACTGCACAGCAATTACAGTGAAGCAGCAACTGGCAATGGAAGTCTTATTTCTCAGGCTCTCTTCAACTACTCTTATAACACACTCCATGTAGATGTTTCATACTAAAAGCCTACAAAATAAGGTACACGTTATGCCCTTTGAACGACTTCGAGACAAAAATCTGGGCAGGGCTTGCTGAGCTTCATTGACAGCGACTTAACATTGATTTAAAATTGATTGATATCTCTCAAGTATCCCATATTGGAGGAAGGAGTAGATCCTGTACCTGCCATCAAAAATGTCCATCCATCCATTATACCGCTTATCCTTAAGGGTCGCGGGGAGGCTGGAGCTAATCACAGCTGAAATTGGGCGAGAGGTGGGGCAGACAGACAGACAACCATTCACATTCACAACCGATTTAGAGTCACAATTTAGAGAAGCAATGGCCTCAGACTTGGAGGTGCTGATTCTCATCTCAACAGCTTAACACTCAACTGCAAATCACCCCAGTGGTGGATGCTAGAGGTGAAGAAACCAACAGGACCATATCCTCTACAAAAAGCAGATATACAATTCTGAGGTTCCCAAACTGGACACACTCCTCACCTCAGTTGCACCTTAAGATTCTGTCCATCAATATCACAGACAGAATCTGTGACAAGGGACAGCCTTGGTGGAGTCTAACACCCACTTAATGGTGCCAAGAATATGGACACAACTCTCAGTTTGGTTATACAGGGGCCGGATGGCTTGTAGTAACGGCCCCTGCACCCCATCCTCCTGCAGTACACCCCAAAGGATACCCAGAGGGATACGGCCTTCTCCAAATCCACAAAATACACATAGACTGGATGGGCAAACTCCCATAACCCCTACAACAACCCTGTGAGGATTAAGAGCTGGTCAACTGTTCAATTATCAGGGCCGAATCCACATTGCTCCTCCTAAACCTAAGATTCAACAATCAACTGGAACCTTCTTTCCCTGGAATAAACTAAGCAGTGTGATACCCAAATACTTGGAGCACATCCTCCACCTTTTTGAAAATGTGAACCAGCACCAAAGTCTGCCACTCCACAGGTACTGTCGCTGACCTCCATGCAACACTAAAAATGTGTGTCAGCCCAACAATGTCCAGAGCCTGCAGCATCTTAGGGCTAATATCATCCACACCTAGTACCCTGCCACCAAAGGCCTCTTCTTAACCTCTTCCATCGCCCTTATAACAACCATGTAGCTTCATTTGACCCTAACCCTTACCCTACCCCAGCCCACTGGCGGGTTCAGAAGTTCCTCAATATTCCCAGTCTGAGGCAGCAGTTCTCCCCCTACTGAACACAGAGTGCACCAAGCCTTGCACTCCCTCCCTGAACTGCTGAAGGGTATACAATACTTTGTCCTCTTGAGGACCACTGAAAATCCTTCTGAATTGTTTCCCTGAACTCCTCCCACACCCACATTTTTGCTTGTGGGACTGCCAAAGCAGCAGCTCTTCTGGCTTCCCAATGCTGGACTGCTGCCTCGAGAGAGCCCTGGGCCAACCAAGCTGAATGGTTCTTATACCGTTGGTGTTCTCCAGCAGGGTCTTCAGTTGCCACCATGACTGAACATGGCCCACTTGGATTCCATGTTGAGTGATCATTTGCAGCATACCCAATATTTTCAAATTAAGCTAAACTGCATAATTTTATCTAGGAGGTCAAGCCTAATTTTGTAGGATCATTACAGATGGCTGTAATGCCAGACAACTGCATTAATCACATGCACGCGTACATGCCCTGATGTAACTAACTTAATGCAATTTTGTTATTCAACTATTGAAAAATATATTAATGATATTATTAAAGTAATATATTTGTTAATATATTATTAAAGTAATATTACTGGCAGCTAGTCAGACTGTTGTGTAGTACTAAACTACGTTTATACACATTGTACACTCTGTACAATTTGCAAACTGTCTTTTAAAGGTTTAACAGGCGACTTGATGTGATTGGGTATTCCTGGAGCTAATTTGAACTATTGTGAGTGCTATTTTTAGAGTTACAGATAAAAAACAGCATGTTTAAGTTAGGGACGCAGCATCGTCGGATCTTGCACCTTGGCCAGAAAATCAGTACATGACCTGTGTCCTCAAAAACAGTTACGACCCTGATGACGTCGATCGATACACATCAAAAGTTCACGAACCAGTGATCTGGTTTAAATATCTCTCATGCTGATTTGTGGTTACTTATCACCACTTTCAACAGGTGCGTGCACAGACCCCAGGTGGTGCTCATGCACCACCTCTGACTAGATACGGGCCCTTTTTGCAAACCAATTTTTTTTTCTTTTTCTAATTTTATATTCTATTTCTTTTTAGTTTGGCCTGTGGCATAGATTGTCACTTAAAAATGGGTTATAATGCCCTGTATTCAAGTTCTAATTCTGCAAGATCGCACAAGCCTCCCTCTTTTTACTTCCCTTGTAATAGCCACCGCAGTTAACAAACATAAATCGAGTGCATCCAAATTTCCCTGAGAGCCAACCAGGTAACGGTAGCGTTTGCTCTACACCTCCACATTGTTTACCTCTGTTGTGAAATTAAACCACAATTAAATCATCTCATTATAGACAGCCGAGATTAGGCAATAGTTAACTTAACAGCAACCAAGCTTTTCTGGCATTTTAGAGCGTCATCAGTGAAAACAAGTGCTTGAGTTGCCAGCGGGTGTTTATGTGTGTGTATATGAGAGATAGAAGGAGAGAGAGCATAGCAGCTGTGCTCAGGGTGGATCTGAGAAATAACAGCTTGGTGAGGCGTCCGAAGCCAGGAGACTCTTGGTGTTATGTGTGGAGAGGAAAGGAGAGGACAGGAGAGAAAAGGCAATAAGAGAATCACAAAAGGAGGAGAGGAGAGGAGAGGAGAGGAGGCCTTCATCACTGTGTGAATTGAGAACTTTGTAGAAATCTGTTGAGTATTAAACAAGTGTATGGGTATTAAAACAATGAACTGTATGTAAGTGTAACACCTACGTCCTCTTAAGATATTATTATTGTTGATTTATGATTGACAAATTGTAACCAGTTTGCTGTTGCTGATACTGATATTGCTGATACTGATACTGTGGATGTATTACTAGGCCTTTAGTGGGAAAGTGCACCTCCCAGTGTCATAACCATGAAGTCAGATGTAAAAAGCAGATTAGTCAGCAGTTAGTGAAGCATGCAAGTTGCCTTACAGTTAGTTTGGCCTGCTACACTGTATTTGGCCGTTCATTTGGAATATTTTGGATTGCTTTTCTGTGGAATACAGTATTTTGGATACTCCCTTGGATTATAATCTCATTCTACATGAGGATTCTACTCTGTAAAATTCATCCTGGATGGTGGATCCTGGAAGATTATGGATTAGAAAGTCAACAATTCTCAACTCAACAATTCTCTTGACGGCATGAACTTGTTAGTAACTCTCAATTTGAGATTGATGCGCAGGGGAATGTTAAAGAAATAACAACAGGTCAAAAAAGCAGACAAATGAACATTAAACGGGCAAACTGGCATGATAAAACATGTGCTACTGTACTGTACCTTTATTCTGACACCTGCCTCTAAAACCCTACCTTCCACTGTTCCCTCATGTAGTCTTCATGCTGGACTGGCCAAATCTAGCATTGCCTGGTCCTGCACCACTCACTGACAGCAATACACGGACTTCACTGTGGTGTATTTAAATGGCAATACGAATAATATTCCAAAGCATAGTTATTTGTCATGATGACTCTGTACCTTCTTCATTCATGCTCCAGCTGCCATACTCTGGGTCTGATGTGTAGCCACAGGTGCCCAGCTCGAAGTTGCAGGACCCGGGCAGCAGCAGCTGCTGCGCCCTGAGGAACCCGCACAGTAGCAGCACTGCAGGGAGAGAAGGAGGACGCACACATGCATGCTGTCAGCTGTGCTTTGATTTCACGGGTGCTTAAATTAAACACAACCAAGAAGACCAGATTTACAAGAAGTCCTCGGTGGTCCATCACCCTCCTCCCCCCATAGTGAAATGAGTGGATTTACCCTGAACAGTGCGGCAGACGCTGCTCATCGTATCTACCGCTGCGGTGAGTGTGTGAGCTCCCTCTGTAGTTTGATAGTCGTCACCCGTTCAGTCCCCCAAAGAACTACAGCAACTCGTCGAAACACTCACTGGCTGCCTTTCACATGTTGTAACAGAGTCATCGGGAGCGATGGGGTGTTTATCCGGGTGGATGAATGGATCTCCCGGGGGCGGGAAGCAGGGACAGCGGTCCAGGCCCCCCCACCCCTCCCCCGCCTACTTCTGCTGCTCTGTGTGTCAGAATAAGCCAGGGCCGCACCCAGACTGGTGCAGGGCCTTTGGAAATCCCTCTGGACCACCCCGCCACCACGAGCATACCATTACACTAAGATACTAGGAAAAAGAGAAATCTGTCAGTGTCACACACACACACACACACACACACACACACACACACACACACACAGACTCAAGGCAAATCCAATGAGCCAATAACAGCCAATATCATCCAGTAGGCAACTGACTTCACTAAATACAAATTAGATTATTACAGTGACAGAAATGCAGTTATTTCTGAACATCATGTTACGAGCTCAAATCTTATTGACCACAATCTGTGTTTTCAATGGTCCCATTATCACCGTGTAACAAGCAACAGATTGTTGCCACTGTTGCTCAATTTAATGTCTGACGCTGCTCATGTGGGAATTCTTGAATTCTTAATTTTGAATTCCTGAATCGTTGGGTCTCTCTCTCTTATTAAAGAGTTTGGTCTAGACCTGCTCTTCATGGAAAGCGTCTTGAGATAACGCTGTTGTGAATTGGTGCTATATAAATAAAGATTGATTGATTGATTGAGATTGAGTGCCATGAGAAATCCCTACTGGAAAAGCCATAAATAACTTAATTTAGCTTTAATATTAATTGTTATACAAATCATCTGCCTTTCTTTCAAAGACATTATCATTTTTATGAAGCCTGTGTGATTATAAAGTTAATATTTCCTCCCTTGCAAATGTAAAGACTTTCCATCACTGTACCAGGCTTTCACTGGCATCTGTGGGGGCATGGATGCATATCTGCATTTGTAAAACAGTCAATAGGAAGGCTCTCTCTCTGAGAGGACCTGTGACCTCTGTGGGATATTCCTCCTGTCACGGGCTAGATTTTCTAAAGCCTCAGAACAGATGGCAGGTGGGATGCACTCTACAGAGAGACAATGTTCAATTCATGGGATGGCACTGTAAATTGTATAAAAGATGTGGATGTAGTTTCTGGTTCTGAAACATGGAGCCAATGCTGAAGTGCCTTAAATGCTGAAGAATGGCCAGCAGGCCTTTTTGCTGGTTGCAAACAGAAGTAAGAATGTATGGAAGTCTATGAGGAAATGACCCTACTTCTCGCTTGATTTATTACTTCAGTTGACACTTTCCTAATGGGTTTATGATGTCAAACACTAGTTTCAAGTGTTCTTCGATACAGCATGATGTTGATTTAGTAAATTATGGTCCCATTTAGAGGAAAATAGACCTATCTTGTGACTAACTTGTCAGAGGTGTGTCATGCCAAACCCTAACCCTAATCCTTCACAGAATAAATGTCACTTCTGGTTCAAAAACCAACATGGCAACACCCTAAATACTTGAACCACAGGATTCGAAACGGCAGTGCACAAATGACTGAGTGACGATGCGTTAGCTATGTCCACTTCTTTTATACAGTCTATGGATGGCACACGGTAAAGGTAGCAAACCACAACATGTTATCACCTTTTTAGTTGATATTACAAACTTGTTAGCAAACAGCTGTCTAAGTACACTTCCAGCAGACACAGGGCAATAATGTAATTCATTCAAAGATGTCATTTTGTCCACTAGAAGAAAGTCAATCAATCAATCAAATCAAATCAACAGGCAAACAAGGAATTTGACTTGGTGAAACTTGACTCTTTATGTATAGTAGAAGGAAAGAACAGGACAATATAAACAATATAGAACTCTTTGAGTATATACAATGGAGGTAGGTGTAGTGCAGAATTGAAGTGCAAGAAAGTAGTGCAAAAGTTGCAAATGTGCAGGGGGTTGGAACTATTTACAGTGGTTCCTCAGTCTCTGTGACTAGTGAGAGTTCATCAGGGTGACGGCCTGGGGGAAGAAACTGTCTCTGTGTCTGGTGGTTTTGGCGTACAGTGCTCTGTAGCGCCTACCAGACAGGAGGAGTTTGAAGAGTTTATGTGCGGGGTGTGAGGGGTCTGCAGAGATGTTACCTGCCCTCCTCCTGACCCTGGACAGGTACAAGTCCTGGATGGAGGGCAGATCGGCCCCAATTATTCTTTCTGCAGACCTGATTGTCCTTTGCAGTCTGTGCCTGTCCTGCTTGGTGGCCGATCCAAACCAGACAGTGATAGAGGTGCAGAGAACAGACTGGATGATGACGGAGTCGAAGGTGATCAGCAGCTCCTGTGGGAGGTTAAACTTCCTGAGCTGTCGCAGGAAGTACAACCTCCGCTGGGCCTTTTTCCGGACAGAGTCTATGTGCTGAGTCCACTTCAGGTCCCAGGAAATTGTGGATCCCAGAAACTTGAAGGAGTCCGCAGTAGACACTGTGCTGTTGAGGATGTTGAGGGGGGCAGGTGTCGGGGCATTTCTCCTGAAGTCCATTGTCATCTCCACAGTCTTGAGCGGGTTCAGCTCCAGGTGGTTCTGGCTACACCAGTGGACCAGCTGTTCCACCGCCTGTCTGTATGCTGACTCGTCACCGTCCTGGATGAGACCGATTACCGTGGTGTCGTCAGCATACTTCAGGAGTTTCACAGAAGGGTCCCCTGAGGTGCAGTCGTTGGTGTAGAGGGAGAAGAGCAGTGGGGAGAGGACGCAGCCCTGGGAGGTGCCAGTGCTGATAGTCCAGGTGCTGGATGTGGTGCTCCCCAGCCTCACCTGCTGCCTCCTGTCAGTCAAAAAGCTGGTGATCCACTGACAGGTGGAGGTGGGCACAGTGAGCTGGGTGAGTTTTTGGTGGAGGATTTCAGGGAGTCGGGGTGATGCAGGATGAAGTGCAGTCCCACATTGACTGCATCATCTGCCGACCTGTTTGCCCGGTAGGCAAACTGCAGGGGGTCCAGCAGGGTGCCTGTGATGTCCTTCAGATGGCTCAACACCAGTCTCTCAAAGAATTTAATGACCACAGATGTCAGGGCGACGGGCCTGTAGTCATTTAATCCTGTGATGGAGGGCTTCTTGGAGACTGGGATGATGGTGGAGCGTTTGAAGCATGAGGGTACTTCACACAACTCCAGTGACCGGTTGAAGATCTGTGTGAAGGTGGGGCCAGCTGTTCAGCACAGACTCTCAGGCAGGAGGGGGACACACCATCTGGTCCTGGAGCCAATCAATCAATCAATCTTTATTTATATAGTGCCAATTCATAACAGTGTTATCACTTTCCATAAAGAGCAGGTCTAGACCAAACTCTTTAATTAAGAGAGAGACCCAACGATTCAGGGATTCAAAATTAAGGATTCAAGAATCCCCACATGAGCAAGCATCACATATTATATTAGGCAACAGTGGCAGGAAAAACTCCTCTTTGAGTCCTGCATTCATTCTCTTGTAGCTCTGATATTGGTCTCCAAAGAAACTGACAATAGTCACTTCAGTGTAACTTTTTTTGATGTCTATTAATGTATTTAACAGTACATCTCACAAGGGAAGCCTTAAAAGGACAAAATGTTAAAGGACCTTTATCTGCACTCCCAAAAATTTGACTAAATGTAATGATCAGGACATTTTAGAATGTATAAAAACATCTCTCTGGTCTGTTTCATACATGATGACAGCTGAGCAAACTTCATACAGTGATGAAGACAGTGAGATGTGGTTGAAAGACTGGGAACGAGATAAGGTGGAAACATGGCTAGACTGTGTATGGGCAAAATGCTAAATTGTTGCCAAATAGTTAGAGAGATAGTCAGTAATAGTGTAAATTATGTGAATTTCTGGATATTAATTGTAGTGGTCCCACTGAAACTGATAGTCTACTAAAGTTCTGAGTTTGAATTCAGTTGAAAGAATAATAATTTCCTCTCATATGTTAAGTTGTTTCATCTGAAAGAGAGAAAAGTGCATTGAAACTGTTCACTGTTCAAACTCACAAAATCAAAACAAAATACAAAAACCCCTAAATAAAAAAAAGTTAGTTCAAAAATTGTTATTGTAGAACTTTTCAGAATGAATGTTCTCCAGCTTTAGAAAGGACATGATCTCACTAAGCCACTGACTGCCGGAGGGACCTTTAGTGGGCTTACAGTGGAAAAAAATGGCGTCCAGCCACTAAGGAAGTGAATGCTAAAATATCTAGTTGCTTGGAAGTGTATCAGTCTTCTGGAAACCCAAATTAGAGAGACATTAATAGTTATCAACAGAAGTTTAAGATCATATTGAAGTAGCTCTGCCAAAACCAAAATAGTAACAGACATGAGTAGAACATATGGCTTAGATTGCATGAAGCATGACATTGGTCACAGCTGTCTGTGATATTGGGATAAACTTGTGACAAGCGACTTTTGGAAAAAAGAATCCTAAACAATATACCTTAGACTGTATGTGTGTGAGAAAAGCACAGATTGAACTTGTGTGAATTTTGTTGAGAGCAGCGTACCACAAATTATCCTCCAGGTTCAACTGTAATCCATGCTCCCGGGCAGGCTATGACGCCACTTCCCAAAGTCAATGTGGTAGGTAGCGTCATAAGACAGGAGATTGCTGTAAACTTTTGAAGTAACTTAGGAAGGGGGTCGAAACTATGAAACTCATCCTGCATTTAATTTAAAGGAAAAGCTGGAAGATTTTACTCAGCAGTGTATGATTCTAAAATATCAAAAGAGATGAGAAGGTGGGAGATTAAATTTGCTTGATAATTGGCTATATATCAAATATATATAGGTCAAATATTTAATAACCCCCATTGGTAGGGATAGTAGATCGCTACACCCTCCCCCCCTTGGAAGATTAATCTATGGTTGGCATTGTCTTAAAAAGTTAATCAGTAGTTCGTAGTTGATAGGGCCCTTTGCTGTGGGGTCCATTTAGCAGCCAGCTTACCCGCATACAATTTCCCAGCCTTTGAGAGAGGATGAACATGCAGCCAAATTTGAGCCTTTTCATCAAATTCCAACTCCCATTTGTTTTTATCATAATAGACAAAAAAAATGTGCCTTTTTCAAGTTTTTTTTTTCAAGTCCGGTGAGGGTGACTGTGGCAACAGCATAGCCTCCAGGGGTCCTCACACAGGTCAACACAAGTTCAGCTCAGCTGGAGTCACTCCTGTGGACCCATTGGTGGCAGAATTTAAAGCAAATCAGAATTCGGATACGTGTCTACCCCATTCCTTGTGTTTATGTCCCACAAATTATGCTATCATTTCATGAGAGTCCTGTTTATTCTCTCTGTGAAATTTGTTTGGGGATGATTGGCAGTAGTCATTTTGTGCTTCAGGTTCCATTCATTGCCTGTGAAGAGTTTGCAATGAACTGTGGGCCTTGGTCTGAGAGGATGTAGTCGTGGACCCCCCCAACGGGTTAAGAGATCCTTAATTCAATATCCTTTCCTAATTTCCTTTTTTTGACATTAACTCCACTGTAGCTTTTCTCAGGGCAAAAAAACTCAACCCATCTGGAATAGTAGTCAACAAAATCCAGTAAGTATAAGTTCCTTTTGGAACTTCTTGGAAACATCCAAGATCCATCAGGTCCACTCCAACCATCTACCAAGGGCATTGAACAACGGTCTGCTGAAACTTTCCTGCACCTTTCCTGCTTTCAGGTTTGTAGGCTTGATGCACTTGACATCTACTGACATGATCCTTGACCTCTAGAGTCAGTCTTGGCCAGTATACCAAGGATCTTATTCTTTTGTAGGTTTTGTATCTCCCCAGGTTACCAGCCAGAGGATTGTCATGGAACCTCTGTAGGAGTTGATGAGGGCAAGGCTCAGGTATATACAACTGGTAGATGGTTTTATGGGCCATTTTGACCACTCTGTACACCATGCCCTCCAGGATAGTGAATTTGGTGTATGTATTCACAGCAACATCTCCCTGTTCCAGGATCGACTGGTACAGCTCCATATGAGAGTCTTCCAACTGGGCTTTCCATATGACCTCATCTGATATTGGAGGATCTCTTACTGGAGTTGGTTTTTGGTTAGCCAGTATAATTGCACAGATTGGATGGGAAAGATTGGTCGTCTCTCTTGGGGTACTTCACAGTATCATATTTGCCCTTCCTATACTCCACAGCAAATATGAACCCCTGCAGGCCACCATACTGCCACCAGTATGTCTGGTTACCACGGTGAAGACTCTCCCTTCAACATAATATTTCCACTTTTCTAAAGCCCATACAACTGCTGTCCTGCTCCCTTGGCATGGCATCCTCATTATGGGATGAGGACGCTCTCTGGGAAGCATTCACAGAGCTCTCTGATGGCACCCACCACAGAGGTCAGGATGGGCCTCTCCGCTTTGTTTAGAAATTCATACAAATTATCAAGGGACTCATAATTGTTCTGAGCCACTCTTCTGCCCCACAGCTCAAGCTTTTTTTATTGAAGCTTCTGTCTTACTGTTGACATGAAAAATGGTCACTGCATTTCCTTGGAGGGACAGATTGAGCCCATTTAAGTAGCCGAAAATGTCAGCCAAATATACCAATTTACAAGTCACGTGGTGTCACAGAATCGAGCTGACAGTTCAAACAGGGAGTCGAGTGAGCACCTTACTAGATGAAAGCCACCGTACTTCCGTGTGCAGGCGAAGCTGCAGGTGTTCGCTTCCCATCTATGCACAAAATATGGTAAACAGGCGTGACTGCAGTAAAATCAAATCAAATCATCATCTGGTAAAATCAAATCCTCCCCAATGGTGTGTGGCTTCCTGGTTTTTGTGATTAGCTTTGGTACTCAGTAGAACACGTCCTTTTCCTTGGCGTTTTCACTCCCAGTGGCACATGTGGATTCACTTGCTTTCTTGCAGCTCAGATAATCTCTCAGCTTGTTTTCAAAAAATTCTCGAGGATTGGATGAATATTGTCCATGTTTAGTTTCTAGGTGGCTACACTGCTTGCATGGTTTTAGTGCCTTGTTTGCTAGCACCTCCAAGCAAAGAACACAGACGGGCAGGGGACTGTCATCTGGTCCCAGACTTGTAAATCCCAATGATAGGTACTCACATGAGTACTTTCTACAAGTCCTTTTTTTTTGTTTTCCTTGATTCATTTTGATCTTCTGATGATTCGCCATTAAAAACTAACTGTTTCTAGCCAGTGATGCACTGTTCCATTGACAGATAAGATATGCTCCAGTGTTGCACCATATTTGGGGGTTGCAGCCCACACTTTGTGAATCACTGCTCTAGGCTATGTAAGGGCTATATGACAAAGAAGGAGAGTGATGGAGTGTTGCATCAGATGACCTGGCCTCCACAATCACCTGACCCATTTGGGATAAAGGAAAAGCAGCCAACAAGTGCTCAGCACCTCAGGGAACTCCTGTTGGAAGTTCCATTCCAGGTGCCTCATGAAGCTGATTGAGAGAATTTAAGAGTGTGTATAGTTGTCATCAAAGCTGTCATGTTAAACTACACATTTCCATTTATGGTGAAGTGCAACAAGTAATTGGGATTTCCTTGGGAATATTGATGCTGGCATTTCTGTCCTTGTTCATCCCCACAACCTTACTGCATTTCTTTCTGCAGATTGATGTGACTTGATGTGTCCAGAGTCCAGGATCAGAAATGCATCCATGTCAACGGTCTGTGATTCATAGCAGCAGTCTGCTATTCAGAAATAATTGTAGCATGCAGTAATTGGCCTCAGAATTGAGTATTCAACAAATACTCTCTCAAATACTCACTCAGGTTGCTCGCTTGTTATTTTCTCTGCTCCCCTTCAAGATGGTGTTCAGTTTTTTGTGGTGGTCATTTACTTCATGTGGTTGTTAAGACAAACTTTAGTTCCTTTTAGTTCTTTCTCTTTACTTTTGACTGGTTATTTCAGTTGAACAGACTTTTGCATCTATACAGTTGGCTGTAGTCCTGCTAAAAAGCTAGTCGTTCTTGAGTTGGGACATTGCTTGAAAATGTCCAATACACTCATGAAAATATGATAGGAAAATACTTTTCTACATTTCTGTGATATGTGGACAGACTCAATGCTACAGTGCTAACTTAAAAAGGTTAAATATGGTTGCTGAGCATAAGTCATCACAACCACCAAGACTACAAAACAATAGCAGTCTCAAATAAATAAAAGGATGAATAGTGTTCATAAGGGTTCACCCTCCTCTATAACCCTGTATATTCCCCTATTTCCTGTTTCAAAATGAGAGCGATTATTCTGGCGGATGAAACATCTAATGTGAAATATCTGTCGGTCCTGCAGGATATGCCCAGGGCTCAAAACCTTCTGTGGAAAAATATTACACATCTGGATATGGTTACATTCAAAAACATCACATCCTGAGACATAACACTACAAGTCTGTTTCTATTTATTTAGCAAAGTATGTGTTGTTATTTCTTTGCAATGATAAAGACATAACAGAGAAAGTAAAAAGAAGAACACATTTTTGATCTCCATCAGCACTGGGGCTACATTGTCCACATTTAACCTTCCAAATTTACAATGTTGTACTGGAATGAATTCTTTTGAAACAGGGATTCCTGTGGTCACACACACTCATGGTCATAAAGGATCATACCAACATTTTTTTTTTTATGAGTTCAACCTCAAAGGTGAGCTGTCTTGGTCACACCAAAGCATTTGTGATGGTGAGGATCAATGAATAGAATCGATCAAAGGTATTTGTTAGCCAGGGAAACATACATGAGTAGATGTTAATCAGTCGTCTACCTACTAGAAATAGGGAATTGCAGCTGAGATATGCAGAGGAACTCACACAGTAAAAATAAAAGGCTTGAAGCACGACTTAAAGGCAGGCAGGTTAAGATTACTGAAGTCAAAAACCAGGCAAGGGTCAAAACCAAGCAGGTAGTTAGAAGTAGTAGCAGGCCAGCTCATTGAAAAGTGGTCAGACAGGAAGGCAGGATCAGGCAAGCAGAATGAAAGGCTGGACAGCTAAGTCACAAGCAAACCAGACAATATGTCAGGGAAAGAGTGGCCAATATATACCGTATAATGCAAGGATGATGAGAGAAGAGGATGAGAAGGTGGGCGGGGAAGTTCAGGTGATGGGAATAGAAGAAAAGGGGTTAATGCAAGGCAGGAGGGAGTGGCTGAATCTGAAATGGCAAGAGAGTTTGTAGCTGTGGCTGAAAACAGACAACAGAATGATACTAGGGGATGGCTCAAGTTGTGCCAGCATGTCAAAGGACTAAAACTTCATCTACCTCACAGTTACTTTGATAGCTTTATGTTGTGCAAACATGTAAGCCAACACAACTTGAAATCCAGACGCATTAAATAAGTCATGCTTGAATACAGATACAGAGAAAAGACTACGGTAGGCATTTTACATCATTTCTGGTTTGTCAGAGCCTCTAGATCTTTCTCAGTACCAACTACGCCAAGTTTGGACTTGCGTGCTTGGTAGTTCGGACTTGACAAGTTTGACTCAGGAGTCCAGACTCCTCTACATTTATGTTGGGCCTTCACCAGAAAATGGTGGAGACTACATGTTTTTCTGTCTTTTGAACAAAGGGCTCCTTCTCTGAACTCAGTTTCCCAGAGGCCTTAAATTGTCACACATAGGTGCTAAATGCACCCCTGGACCCAACTTTACAGCCACCATTGGCCAATGTGTGACACATGACCGTACAACCTCAGGTCACAAAACCAGAGCTCCAACACTGCTCTCTCTCTCTCTCTCTCTGATCTCTCACCGAGACTGTGGAGAGTCCAGCTCTTCTCCCAGAGCTCTCTCACACCCCTGAGAGTCCAGCCTGGCTCTCTCACACCTCTCCTCTGGACCTCTGAAGGTCCAGCTCTCTTTCACCTTGGGCTCTGCTGGAGACCAGTTCAGCGCAGCATCACATCTCACCAGGACCTCTGAGAGTCCATTTACAGGCCTGCAACTTACTCCTCCAGCCCCAGCCTCAATGCAGGCCACCTTTTTCATGGCAGCGACAGGAAGCCCTGCCTGAATCAGCGCCAGCAGGTATGACCGAAAGTCTGCCATCTATCCCATCTATGCACAAAATATAGTAAACAGGCATGACTGCAGTTTAAAATCCGCAGACATCGTCTTTGTGGCCAGTGGCTCTCTGTAACCAGCAGAGCCACATCTTTGACCCTTTTCACAACTCCAGGGATAGCCCAAGCCCAAGCTCCGTCAGTAGTCAGTCCCACACATTTTGTCCAAGCTATTTCATTGGAAACAATGAATGCATTCAGAGTTTCAAAAATGGTTTCGGCTGTAGTATGCGATGGTAAAGAAAATCTTCATGCATTTCCCTGTCATATTCATACCTGAAAAATGCAAGCAAATTTGTCAAGCCTGCAATGTCTGTCGACTCATAATCTGGAGAGCGTAGAAACATCTTGCCCATGGTCACTAAAATTAATGTAGACTCTGCAGTGCTCTCTGGTCCCCTGCCCAATCTGACCAGTGATTACATGTATAGCCGTATTCCTTCATTCAACTGCTGGCTGTCAAGGTGGTGCCCAGCAAACAATGTGGGCTTCACAGATAGATTAGACTAGATTAGATTCCTTTTATTGTCATTGTAAATAAATACAACGAAATTCAAAGCACAAAAAAGTGAAACAAAACCATAAAAGTGCAAAGATACAAAAACAACAAATGCCAAAGAATAAATTATATTCCACTCAAATTATTGCACAAGCCCTATGTTTTAAGTGCATTATTTAGTTTGGTGATGGCTTGAGGATAAAAACTATGTAACAGTCTGGTGGTGCATGTTTTAACTGTCCAGTAGCGTCTCCCTGAGGGGAGAAGGTCAAACAGGTGGTGGGCAGGGTGAGATGTGTCTTTCAGGATAGTGTCTGTTTTCTGGAGACAACGGGAGGTGAAGATGAGTTCAAGGGTAGGTAGGGTTGTGTTTGTTATTTCTTCAGCAGCTTTTATCACCCTTTGCAGGGCCTTTTTGTCTGCTGTAGAGCTCTGTAGATCTGTAGATCTATGTATCTATGTAGAGATCTGTAGAGATAATTGGCAGTCTTTCTGGGGATGGCATCCATCCCGCCTGGAAAGAGCAGCTCTCCTATCTAGAAATTTGGCTGAGTTTATTAGTCCCAAAACTTGACAATACAGAGTTGAGACCAGGAAGCAGAGCTGCAGTCCTACGTGCTTCTCTGCTCCTCCATAAGAACAGTCACCCACCCAACATTCCATAGAGACTGTGTCCGTCCCTCGACCATTCAAATCATTTAAATCTATTAAGTCAAATGTAAACAGAAGAGGAGTTATAGTAATACCACCACTGGCAGAGTTAAACAAGTCCTATCCTGTTTAATGAGTTAAATGTGGACTTTTAAACATCAGATCTCTGCCGTCCAAAGCTTTTAGTAAACGATCTGATATGAGATCAGCATACTGATTTATTGAGTCTTACTGAAACCTGGCGTGAAGAATATGTTAGCCTTAATGAAGCCACTCCCCCCAGTCATATTAATACTCATATTCCTCAAGACTCTGGATGAGGAGGTGGAGTTGCAGTTACATTTTCAACTCGAGCTTAATCAAGCCTAGACCTAAACATAACTGTAATTCATTTGAAAGTCTTGTTCTTAACCTCTCACATCCAACCTGGAAAACAGTGTACCGCCGTCCTGCTGTTGCCAAATTTAAGGAAGTGATTCCATCAGCATTTAAGCTAATGCCATTCTCAATACGATAGAAGACTCATATGCTAATCATAGCCCCTCCTAAATTGATTATCTGGTCAACAGTGCTGCATACTCACTGCAAAGGACACTCAACTCCATCGCCCCTCTAAAGATGAAGATAATAAAAGAAAAAAGACAAGCTCCTTGGTATAATTCCCAGACCGTGAAAACTTGAAAGGTTAGACTACTTAAGGAAGTCCTACCCTTAATTAACCCGTCCTCACCGGATATGATCAATTACGCTACGTACCGCAGTCCTTTAAAGTTGCGGTAATTAAGCCTCTTCAGATGTATTAGCCAATATAGACATATATCCAACCTTTCCTTTCTCTCCAAGATCCTCGAAAAAGTAGTATATATGTTTCCTCTGGGTAACATTATCAGGAAACACTTAATTTCCACTGTTATGCAGATGATAGCCAATTATACTTATCAATAAAGCCCAAGTTCAAGTCTGCCTTAAGGACATAAAGTCCTGGATGACCAGCAATTTTCTGCTGCTAAACTCACTTTCAAAACTGAAATTATTGTACTTGGCCCTAAACACCTTACAGATACATTTTCTAACAAAAAAGCTACTCTGGATGGCATTACTGAGGAATGCTACATGGGTAATTATGCTTAAATAAATGTTAGGTTGGGAAAAAAGATCATGATATCAACTTGCCACTACCTGCTTGAGTGTAATAATCTGAGAGCATCATGCTTTTATTGTTAAAACTATGAGGTATTGCTGTTAAAGCACTAAGATTTTCATGTTTGGCAAATATTTATAGTTTGTATTGAATGGCAATATGTAAAAGCTTTGGTGTGACCCTTTTCTTGATGTGGGGTACCACTATTCCATATAAGCTGGCATAGTGTACAGGAACATCTGCACTGAGTATGGGCTGGAAGACACCTCCCAAAGTGATTGAGAATGACCGAGATATGATCCTGTCAGACTTCTAGATCCAGACTGACAAACTGGTGATGGCTAACCAACTAGACATTGTCAAACAACAGAAGAAGGCAGCGGTGATAGATGGAGCAATCCCAAGTGACAGCAACACAACAAGCTTGAAAAATATCTGAGGGGCTGAAGGGCTGAAAGAGGAGCTAGAAAAGATGTGGGGAGTAAAGTCAACAGTGGTGGAGCACTGGGGGCTGTGACCCACAAACTGTGAGAGTGGCTGCAGCAGATTAATTCCAGGTACAACATCTGAGGTCTCTGTCCAGAAGAGCGAAATCCCAGGAACAGCTTAGATACTGTGCAGAACCCTGATGCTCCCCAGACCTCTAGGTATGTGTGTGTGTGTGTGTGTGTGTGTGTGTGTGTGTGTGTGTTCTGTAAATCTGCTAATCAGAATTGTCTGATTTGTTACACTTACTGCTGTCCTACTGTAGTCAAACCCTAATGGGTAATTTAAGCCATTTGTGTTGGACCACTTAAATGAAACACAGAACCAAACAAAACACAGCTGTAGTCCCACAAAGTCTGGCAGCTGGAAGGGAAACTCAGGAAAGGTTTCCATGATGGTTTACCCTCCACATCCTCCTCATATAGTTTGACCTGAATTCACTGTACATACCTAATAAACATTACAGTAAAAATACTTTGCGACAAACAGCATAAATGGGTTTGTGGGGATAAAATAGGATTTTAAAGGTGCAGCTATTACTTTCAGACAATAAAAATGTATCTATCTCAAACTATTTATCATGCCATGTAAAAACATTTAAGACAAAAAAGAGAACATCTAACTCTGAAAGAAAGCAAATAATCATATTTCCCTAATGCTTAAATGCTACTAAATGTCAATGGACTTTGATATCAAAAGTGTCAATTCTATTTATATAGCCAAAATCACAGTAAGCCACATAGGGTTTAACAATCATCATGGGACACCTTCTACCCTTAGATCCTTGAATCCGCTGAAAAAAACCTTCACAAAACAACTTTAAAAAGAAGAAGCCTCCGGAAGAGCAAGAGAAGATCCCAGGAAGGAGATAAATGCAGCTGATGTTGTGTGTACAGATTAGACTGAGAATATAAAAAAAAAAAACATGGAAAAACAGGAGGACAAGATAGATTGTATGAAGAATGTGGACCAGGGGTTACTGCCAAACAGATTTTAGTCACATGACCTTTCTACCATGGAAACCTGGAAAGACAAGAACACCATTCATACAAGGGGAAAGAGAGACTAGAGGTCAGGCTGCATCTCCCAGACCCCAAACATGCAAGATTTATCCTGGCTCGTGCTACAAGAAAAAACCCCGAGAAACAAAGGTGGAACTGGGAAACAAAGCTGGAGGAGAAACAGAGATTAAAGGATGATGGATGTAAAAGATCATTTGTGTGTCATAAAACAATAAGGTTGTAGATTGCACCACTAATACTTCCCTTGATTAATCCAAGTGTACACATTCAACACAAAAAGACCATATGTGGAAATAAGTGGATTTATGACATTTTAACACTTGATTTTCTTTACACTGCTTTTGGTTGCTTACAACATAAGAAGTTGAATCAATAGCATTGATGGGCTCTGGCCAATAAACAGTTGACTCCCCCACTGTGGTTCCCATCAACATCAGAAAGCAAACATTCTTTTTCCACAGATGCTCTCCATCTCTTATGTAACATTGTTTTAAAATTAAATTTCAGGATTTACTGAGTGTCAGGTGGGGGAGTTAGTGAGAAACTGTCAAGCTGTTCCATTTCCAAGACACAGACTTTTCAATGTTTTTTTTAAAAGGCCACCTCAAGGAGTTGCACTGCATGCACATTTTTATTTTAATCTTATCCTCACTGGATAATTTCAATGGAACAAATGATGATGGACATATTTGTTGATAGAGCTTCATACTGCATTGCTTTTTTGCAAGATTATCTGACTGCAAAGCAAAGCCTGGTTTAGGGGTATAATAGCGACATATCTCCCCCTTCTGGCAGGTCTTCTTTATGATTTACAGATGTTTCCAGGTTAAATGGGCAGACAAGTTGTCAACACCCAATATTTATTAACATTTGAGACATTTGAGTTATCACAATTACAAAACTTCTACAAAGATGGTGTTAGTGAGCTCCACTTCTATGCTCTAACCAGACGCCCAGGTATCAGCTGCAAAGGCTCCAAGCTCACTGCGTGGTAATTAGTTTCTGGTATTTGACTGATTTAAGAGGGCTCCAAGTAGGCCACATAATCAAAGTATGTTCCGACTGCAGGATCATTTGTGAAAAAAGGGGCCAGGTGAAGGGGAAATGTGGAACTATCATATAACATATACTGTACCACACAATTGCAGCGACAAACAAGATGCAAGTTATAATTTATGCAATAATAAATGTACAATACTTAACAATAATAAAATAATGTAAAACATTTATTTCATGAATGACTATCCTGAACAAATGAACTATCAAATGCTAAACATAATCAAAGATGCTACATGATTTATAATTTTGCATTATTATATTTATTAATTGTTTGGAACTTAAATATATTATATATATGTTCCATATTATTGCATCACAAGACAACCGCACATAGATAAATTACAGCGATTCCAACGAGTCTTCGTGGAATGTTCGCCTATGTCCTCTCTGGGTTTCCGTAGTATTGTGTTGTTACCCGGAAAAAGTTCTTGTTCCACATGTGATGTCATCGGGTGCCATAAAAATGGCGGAGTCGGAGGAGGAGGTGGACGTCTTGGTCCAGAGAGTTGTTAAAGATATCACTAACGCCTTCAAGAGAAACCCCAACATGTAAGTATAGTTGACTGTGAACATGGCAGGCAGACCGGAGGTGTCTGCCATATACAGTGGACCTTAAGCCGAACAGCAGGTCGAATCAGCGTTTTTAAGGTGTATGGGCTCTGACTATCACTTGGAATAAGAGCAGTCCAGTGAAAGTTGACAGTTTAGCCAGCTAAGCTAGCTCAGCCGTTTGTTTGCTCTGTTGCTATATGAAAGGCTGGCTTGGAAACACTCCGGGATACTTTCCCCTTGTTCCACAACAAGATGCGGTGTGGTAGCTCGTGTGCTTCATGGCGTCAACACAGCCGTCTGAGTGACGTTAAAGGCGGCTCTCCAAACTGACGTTACACTGCATGGGTCAGTCACGGTAACGCTAGCTCATTAATGGTGGGATTAAGTCCTAGCATTTCTGTTTTGTAGCCACGATCAGTGATAATGTGTGTGAAATTGCTAGACTCAAAAGATGTGCTAATCAAACTGACCCGACTTGTCTTCTGTTCTAAGTAGTAATTACCCCTCCTGATGCACTAGTGCAGGGAGCATTGGCTCCTTTCTCTGATCATTCCAATCTAACCCATCCAACAGGAGCCACTGGGTGTTGTGACCCACAACCCTCAGCACAGCCGTCAGTCCCTGTGCTGTGCTGATCAGGTTTTTTGGTGTTGATTCACTCAGTGCTGTTTATGCAAAGTAACAAGTGATCAAAACTGGTAAATGTCAGTTTAATTGACTGTACGAACAACTCTCTGTTATTTTTGTTAACAGTGGACCTTTGACACTCTGCCTACTTAATCTTCTGTTATTTGTGCTACAGCACGGTCTGGATGAAAACATTTTCGCACTGCCTCCTCATAATCATACATTTTCTCCCAAGTTCCTCAGGCTCACAATTCCTCAGTGAGTGCTAATATTTTGAATTTGATCCCTTGCCTTCTCTCAGAAGGCCAAATAGCACAGAAAACACTGGACAGTGGCTTCATAAGTGGAGGCAGGCATATAGAAATGGATAGCAAACCTCTTGTCTTATTTAAAGAAAAAAACCCAACAGTGCCAGTGTATGGCTGAAGGTTGTTTTTTGCTGTAGATTGATGATGCAACTTGACAACGTGTCTTTGCTTACATATATTTATCAGTTGATTTATATAAATATTCTAAGATTGTCCAGGCGTGCATCACACACTTTTGATATGTTTCTAAATTATTACCAAGCAGACTGACGGACTAATTTGTGTCCAAGATTAAATGAAGCCCATCTCGCATAGTGTGACGTTATTGGACGCAAACCTGCGATATCGCTTTTATCACAGTGATTTAAGAATAAGACAAGTGTAATACCAAAAAAACATGTTTTGATTGACGGTACATTGAACAAATCAAGCTATAGCCTAGAGCAGGGTTATTCAACTAAAACTCTAAAAGGTCCAGTCAGGGAAAATGTATTAAAGCAAAGGTCTGGAACTTCATAATGTCTAACTTGAGATAGTGTGATATATGTTGATGTAGCCTAGTAGTTGTATCAACGTCTGCATGTAATCAACACTGTCAAATCAAATGAATTCAGTATGATTCAAAAACATTTTGACAATATTTATTGTCACTTAACATTTAAGTAAACAGATACATATTGTACATGCTGTAGAACGTTCTTGTCTCATTAAGTAAAAGGGCTGCATTTAGAAAATAAATAAAATAGTTTTTGAATAACTGTGCGTCTTAAAATAAAGTTCATAACTTGAGAAAAATAAAGTTTAGCAGCAGCTTTTCCCCTTTTCTTTAACTGTCACATCTTGACTGAACAGTCTCAACCAACTTTATAATATATAAATCTCAAACCCATGTAGCGTCACGTGGGATGGCTCAACTCAAATGCAGTTGGTCTGTGCGTTTCCTGATCTGCTCCACCAATGCTGTAAACACTAGAAAAAGCTGCGCCGGTTAAAATAGAAGCATCTCGTCAAATTTAAAATCCCCTTATAACTTACTGATAATAGGTCCGGGTCCGTATACGATGGCGCCCGGGCCCGGACCCGGACCGCCAGTTAGTGACCTATGGCCTAGAGTACATAGCTATTGAAAATGAGAATGTGACTTGATACCACAGGGGGAGCCACACATTCTGTTCCGTATATAACAAGTGAAAACCTCCCTCAGCCCTCATTATCAGTGTCTGCTTCCACAGTGATGAGATTGGTGTGATCCCGTGTCCAGAGGCTCGCTACAACCGCAGTCCCATTGTGTTGGTGGAGAACAAGCTGGGTGTTGAGAGCTGGTGTGTCAAGTTCCTGCTGCCATATGTCCACAACAAGCTGCTGCACTACCGCCAGCGCAAACACTGGTTGGACAGGGAAGGTAACTGAACTCACTCAGGATCTACCTCAACAAAATACAAAGTGTACTGAACCAGGGTTTTATTTTCTCACTTAACCTTACAACTCCAGCATGGGTAAGATATGTATTGAAGCACGTGACAGCCATCTACCTGCTCATGAGTTACTCCAAAATCAAAACAGTTCGTGTTTCTGTGTCCTTCAGCTTTAGTGGATATCACCTGCACTCTGTTGCTGCTTAACCCAGACTTCACCACCGCATGGAACGTCAGGTACAGATACAATCAGCTGCAACACACCTACGAAAATATTTACTCCTATCATTAGATCATGTCTTGCTCGTTGTCTATGCTCTTGGAAAAGAAGTAGGTATGTTGTCATGCATGGCTGATTGTCATTGCAGGAAGGAGCTACTGCAGTGTGGAGTTCTTAACCCAGAGAAGGACCTCTACCTGGGCAAGCTTGCTCTCACCAAATTTCCTAAGAGCCCGGAGACGTGGATCCACCGGTAAGACATAGCTGCAGACCACCCTGTTCTTCTCTTATCACTATCATCGCCACTTCAACGTATTACAGTGACTGGAATGTTATGGTGGAGGTGGGTAAAGCAACTGTGGAGCCACAGGAACTAAACCCTGGAGTTAAACTAGTCCCTTTTCTGCCTGTGTGCAATTTAGAGCAATAATCAGCTGTACCTGGGTGAGTGACAAATAAGGGTTGGCATGATGAACAATGAACAAAAATGTTTTTGGAAAGCATGCATCATGTATTTTAAGGTGTAGTTATGTTGGTTTTATTTTATGACATTTTTAAAAAAATTTTTACAAAAATGAATGTCTAACTGTGTCAAATGGTTTAACTACAAAAGAATAACACATTTTAAATGTTTTATTCACCAAGTGCGTATTATCATAGTTTTATGCGAAATACTGGTTACTCCAATTGGCTAACACCGTGTCCTAACAGCAAGTGAGCGTCCGATGGTCATAACGCACCATGTAACATCGGGCACTCTCTGTCCACACTCAGTCCGTCAAATATGCACTTCTGTTGTTGTCATCATGGAAACAAAGCCCATAGCTACCAGCTGATCAGACTAGAGACGTACCCACTCTGGTAATAGATGGCGAGTACTGACTCTCCTCCCATGTTTGTCCTTTTTAAACGTAAAACAGTTTTATATTGTGATATTTAAATGTTATTGTACTGGAGATTATCTGATCCTGCCAACAGCAGCAGGTTGTTATTCTGGATATCAGCTCTCTGTGGCCTCCCTCCAGCCAGCTGCTCAAGTTTCTCTAGTGAAATGAGGAGCTATCGTCCAGCTAACTCCTCATTTCAGCTTCACCATTCAGCTGTTCCTCCTCCGTTATGGCGCTTTCAAAGTTACAGTAATAGAAATCGGGCATCAGCTCAAAACGGTGAGCCCAGCAGGAAATAGGGCAGTCAAATACTTGTTAGGGTACGGTGTGACACTCTTTCTTAGGTAAATCTGACCTTTTGTGCACAACTGCTTGTCTTTGTGTGAGAAAACAACCTTTCACATCATTTGGCTATGTAATTGGCCCTAGCCACAGGATCCCGGTTCACTCATGCTCTTTGACGAGCTATGACTTTCCTCTTGCTTGAAAGTGGCATCTGCTTGGGGAAATATTATTTTGAAACTGCAGATAGCAGGTTTGAATAACATTTCCCCCATCCCTGAATTATTGGATTTTTAGGACTTTAAAAGCTGCTGTTAATGTTCCACAGGAGTTGTCACCGCTCACCTACTTAATTTTGCGACATTATGAAATTATGCGCATATATTAAGTTCTATATTGCTTAAAATTGTAATTGTGCAGAATACAGATCTGCATTTGCAGCATAAAGATTTTCCCTAGCCTTACAGAGCTTTGATGATAAAGTTGTAGATAAATCACCACTTTTTCAACATATATAACACTTGAAAATATTTCTACCTAGTAAGTTAGTTCATATTGCATCTTTAATCAGCATCATAAATCACTGATATTTGACAAAATTGACCTCAAACAGAATGGATGGTAATAGGAGTCAAATGGTATTACCAGTTACACCTTTTGATTTAAAATCAAATCAAAACATCATTGACCCACCTAGCACTTTCATATTTTGTGAATGGAGCTGTACCCAAGTTGTAGCAGCAGGATTAGACAGAAAAACAGATCTGATATAAAAACTTTGTGCTCAGCCTTGCTCTGCTTCAGTGACAATTTTTGACTTTTAGATACCAATATGAATAGTCTTTTTATTCATCTTTAATTTTGTCTACTAACTAGCAACACTTCTAATAGTACTGAGTTTCACCCTCAGCTGTCCTTTTACCCTGTTTCATGGGCTCTTTGAGGACTACACATTGAAACTCTCTTGTATTCATAACAGCAACTGGTCTGTATTTGTTATATATTACAGCATCACTTCAACTACTCAAAGCGCTTTTACATCACATCCTCATTTACCCATTCACACATCATTCACACCGGAGGAAGTTGATGGAGACTATTCTGCTGTGCTTTGTCAGAAGGACACTCTGACAAGCTGACTTCGAGGAGCCGGGGATCTAACCTACAGATTGATTACTTGTCTGGAGCAGGTTTTATCCCCAGTGGCAGGAGTTACAGATGAAAGCGGTCTTGTTTTTAAAAAGCTGTAACTGTACGCCAGGTTCATGGAGTAACCCATGAATTGTTGCCTCCCTTCAGCCGCTGGGTGCTGCAGCAGATCCTGCATCAGTTCTCTGCTGTGGGCTGCAGCAGGAACAAGCAGCAAAGTGAAGCAGAACAGGCTGATGCAGAGAGGAGCCAGCAGCTCAGTGACCACCTGGCCCGGACTCTTCACCAAGAGATGAAGGTGTGCTCTGACGCCGCCTGCCGCTATCCCAGCAACTACAACGCCTGGTCCCACCGCATCTGGGTGCTGCAGCACATGGCCATGGGCAATGTCAAGGTGGGATGAAGAATAAATGCTTAGATTTTTTTTATTTTCCTTTTGTTCTCTTTTATCCTCAAAATGCAGCCAATTGTCCAATTTCCTTTGGTCCCTTAAGAAGGTGGAGGGCACATATAAAATGTGTTGTAATTCCTACACCGTTCACCAGATTTGGATGTAAATCCCCTCAAATTAAAGCTGAAAGTGTGCACTTAAAGCACATTTCAGAGCCGAGATGCTGAAAATTGTGTCAATGTCCAAATATTTATGGACCTGACTGTATACACATGTGTATATATTTTAAAAATAAAAAAAAATGTTGTATTAAATGTTAAATTGTTGATTTGTGGGGGTAGTTTAAGAGATGAAAGATTGATAAAAACATTTATATTTTTAATTATTATTTCAAATCATCGATGTCTAATTACAAAAGAGTAATTAGACATTCCTACTGATGAACTGCTTAAAAAGGTTGTTTGGTTGTTCGTGTTTTCTGATTCTAATTTCAACAAAGAGTTCAAATTGTTTCCATTAGTGGGTCATTTTCAGTAACTCTAGCATTTTAACATTGTGCCAATCAATCCTGTGACACACCAAGCAGCCACATCACAGGGTTGGATGGTAGAGTGTGAAAAATGTGCCAACGCTGAGCAGTTAAGCTCCCTAATGGTTTAAAATACCCTTAACCTACTTCATATTTGAGTATTTCCTACTTTTGTTTGGAACTTTCATACAAACAAAATGGACTGCCTCACATGAGACAACACTTTAGTTAAAAGACTCAAAGCAGTGAAACCAACATTTTAGATTTCTGTGTCTCATTTCTGTTGAATCGCTGTTTAATGTCCTTAGGCCATGTTTAAGTCCAGTAGTTCCTCCTTGAGCTCAGTTCTTAAGTCTTGTATATCGCTGGCCAAGCTTTGGATGCTTTAGCAGTGGTCAAGTATCCACCCTTGCTGCCTGAAACTTTATTGTCTCTAAACCCATTCATACTAGGTCCTTTTAGTTTCTTGTAAGAGGTTGTGAAATTGACCACGAGAGCTTTTGATCTATGCCACCATCTTGAAATGCTTAGCGGGAGTTTCTTTGATATTCTAATCCTCTAATATGTTGGCCACACTGTGGTGTGTTGTTTTCATCAGAAACACCTGAGCTCACTTCATGTTTCCTCACAGGTTTTCCATGATGAGCTGTCCTCTATGCGCCTATGGGTGTCCATGCATGTGTCCGACCACAGTGGCTTCCACTACCGCCAGTTCCTGCTCAAGGAGCTGATCACTGAGCTATTCCAGTCTCAAACTTCCACCACCACCACCACCACCACCACCACCACTACCACCACTGGTTCACCCCAGCACAGATCCAGCACAGCTCCCAGCAGCAGTCCCCACCATCACAGCCACGGTCAGGCTAATGGGGAGCTGTCCGGAGCAGAGGCAGCAGGTGAGGAGGAGAGGCAACTCGGTGGCACCACTGTCCTTCAGCTCTTCCGCCAGGAGATGGAGCTGTGCTCAGACCTGATTCAGTCTTTCCCTGGACACGAGACACTCTGGAGTCACAGGTGAGACCCCAGACTGAACATAAGATGTTTGTCTTCTGTTGTTATTATGACACTATGTCTCAGTCGTTTGCACTACTGTAAACTATAAATGCTACCAATAGAAGAAGCTTAGTACAGCGCTGCAATTAAACACTGCACTGTTAATTTCACTTGCACATCATGAAGCGATGAAAATAATCTCTTGCTGCCAGAAGTCTGCATCCTCCATGTCTGCCGAAGGCAGTGGTGGAATATAACGCCAGACCTGTCTCTAACGGGTGTGTTACACTACTTTCTACTGTTACTCCACTCTGTTGTGGGATAATTATATTCACCAGGTACTTAACAAATCAAGCTTTTTTTAATACAAAAGACATGATCAGCTAATACGAAGTTATTTCCTGTAACCAAGTGAAAACAATCCACTAGCACTGTATGAATTTTCAAGGCAAATCAACTCGTTTGTTCACACTCCTTTCAAATATTTTCCAAAACAACTATTTGCAACTTTTACTTAGGTAAAATATCTGACCATCTTTTTCTACTAGGAGTGGACCAGAAGTTACCCTGAAGCTTGTCAGCTGTCAAAAAATGCAACCTAGAACAGTAGATTCTCCCCATTAGTATGTCAAATGCATATTGCACAGCGGAAAAACACAAACTGGGGGAAACTCGTACCTATTCTAGAGGGGTGCTCACAGGCACACACAAGAAGAAAGGGAAAACTACACACTCATCACTCCAGTGCATTTATTTGATCTAATGAAGATCACTGTTATGGCAAATTGCCTTCCTGAGACACAGTAAAGCTGAAAGCTGCATAATACTAACTACTTCACCAAATCAATCAGTGTCTCACTCCTTAGTCGACCCGTGTGTGAAAGTAGCTCAAGAATCTCACATCAAGCTGGAACCGTGTCTTTTGGGTTTGTGCTAATATTCTGGTAACTGTGGGATAGCCAAGATGTGTAGAGAATGCATGTTTGAATGTGGTCAGAGATGAGATATGAAAAGACTTGTCCTGTTACTCCTCCTCTTCAGTTAACTTCAGTGTTGTGACAGAATTTGACTTTAAGATGAGACTTTGATGATCAATTATCTACCCCAGGAAAATCAATGCTAGTATATTAGCCTCAGAATTGCTTTAAACTATATGTCAAAATGTATGTGGACACTGGATATTGCAGTTATAGGGGACTGTAGAACATGTCAATCAAAACCACGGGACAGGGGAGTTAATGGCAGCCTCAGATCCAAAGTACGTAACAATATGTGGATGATTAGCCTGCTTACTGTACAAGTTCATTACATGTCCAAAAGTATAGTAAGTTTCAGTGTTTGATGTGTGCTTTCACCCTTCCCAGGCGGCATGTCTTCTACTTATGGCACCACTGGAGGAAGGAGCACCAGCACAACTGCAGCAGCAACGGAGGCAGTGAGTCTGTCCACCTGAACAACAGCAACAGTGACCCAGACCAGCCGACGGTCGGCGCTCAAAGCTGCGCAGGCCGGGGGGGGAGTGTGAATGGGCAGAGGCACGCTAATGAAACTAATGAAGCTATGGAGGTAGACGGCGTGTCCTTGCCAGACCCACGTGACAGCAAGCGACTGAAGAGAGGCGTCCTGCTGCCCGCCCCCCCCACCCTGCCCTCTGAGTACAGCTTTGCGAGCGGCATCCTGGACAACTGCGGTAACCCCGAGCAGAGACGTTTCGCCTTGGCATATAAGAAATGGTTAGACACTGTCATTGGTCAGCAGCCTTGAGAGAGAGAGAGAGTGTTACAACCGTAACAGTTAGCCCGATCCTTTCTCAACATTGAAGTTGCCTTTAGACACAGATTTAGGAGGAGCTTGCCCACCTGTAGTGCTGTCTCTAAGTAATGCTAATACTTCAGATGACAACTTAGATTGACGACCTAGAAGCCTGTCACGGGGCAGCCTGGTTACTGTCCTGTGCTCCTGGCAGTGCGTAGAGAGGATGGGCTCTAAGAGTAAGAATGGTTTGGCACCACCCAGTACGTTCTTCCTTAGAAACATCTGGATTCTCATAAGCTTCATCTGAGCCAGTACCCCTTCAGAATGGGAATCTGAACACTTATGTGTCTGTCAGTAGATTCTGCTCTTATTTCAGGTGTGTCAATGCCTCAGGTCAAATTTCTAAATTGCCACTGTGGCATTCATCTCCACGTCCTACTTCAGTTCTTTTAAAGTATTTCAGCAAAGAAACTAAATGAAGCTGCCACAGGAGAAGAAATGTGTCTGCAGAGGTGAGAGCAGAGCAGACTTTACACTTAGTCTGACTCACTAACAGTCACACTTGTTCTATTTATATAAGTAAGTAAGATGTTGTGAAATGCAAATGTCACGAGTAAGTAGAGTAAAATATACAAGTGACCCAGAATTTGATGATTTGTTAAAACTCAACTAGTTAAAAAAAAAAAAGTATGTTCCCAAGTGATTGACTGGAGGTCGAGGGGCTGGCACCAACTCTGTCATGGAAAGTGATATAAAAGAAAAACGCCATTACGAAATAACAATCCATTTAAAGTGTATTTTTAGTGATATAGCTTTAATGTAGGGAAACAACACACATTGTTACAAGTGATGAAATATTGCTTCACATGAAGTCTCTTAAAATGTCTTAGGATTAGGTGTTAATCAGACCTCTGCAGTAGACCAGAATGATAGGTGCTCCGTTTAAATGTCTTTTTGACCAAATTGGACTACTTTTTTAGCTTCATGTTCACTCCTCTTTAGATGGCCGTGTTGACGTTCACTCAGCCCTCTCTCACAGCAGGTTTTAAGCACAGCAAGATTCCTGTTTTTTTTTTTCTTTGAGGTCTCTTAGATTTCCATTCTGAAGGTGGTAACACATATTAACCATTTTCTCTTCATCTGATGGTTCTTATTTGCTGCTGCTTGATTTCTACCCTGTAGTTTTACTGGTGAATATAGTCAGTAAGTCCTAATTATGTAGCTAAGTGGTAAATTACAGTAGTTCACAACAGAAAGCCAAAAAGCTACTTGTTCGATTTAAATAAGGTTGTCTTTGGCCTGTGTGACAAGTCCTAACTAACTTGCAAGTCTTACCCTCTGCCAACCTCAAGCATTTAATATAGAAGCGGAGAAATGTTGGCTCTACCAGCTTAGCGGTACTGATGTGTGACTTGGAGGGAGAGAGATCTAGGGAAGTGAGTTTCTCCGACATTCACTGGTGCTACATGTTGCCGCTATTACAACTTCATCTGTTACAGGTATATAGTATGCAACAGGTGAAAACTGAACAGCACTTTGGACTATTTGTTGATAATGGGCAATCAATGTTTTGTTGGATCATTGCTAAATGACAATATTACAGCCTAGCTGCTTTATGTTTCTACCTTGTATAAAACTAGATGTAACATCAAAAAGGTCAAAATCTACATAATGTCTTTGTGTTAAGGAATAATTTATAGCATTACTTTAAAAGTTGTAACATGCTGTCTGCACAGTTCATCCCTTCAACAGTGTAGAAGGTGAAAATGATCACTCCCCCACTACAATGTCTCATCTATATTGATATGAATGGTATTGTATAATTTAGATCTAACAAATCTGAAGTCACCTGTATTCTAGATTGTTGCCTAGGAAACATGATGGATTGCAGTTCGAATAGGATCCATCTTTTCGTTGCCCATGGGTGTCGTGGGGCGTTGTTACTAGTTTAGCTCTATCAGCACACAGAGTGAACAAACACACACATTTACACAGATGGCGCTCCATCAGCGTAGCCATTAGCGCTCACTGTACGTACTATGTGATCACATCTCACATTCATTTGGCAAGAGCGTCACAGAGTGGGTATTTGTATATAAAGGTGCGGTTGGATCGCCTTTATTGGCTCGCTCTTAAAGACAAAACGGTGGATTTTGAGGAGGAAAAAGAAAAGCTGCATTTGGTTTCAGTGGCCACCGTGTGCACAGGCTGGCTACCCAAAAACTGCATAGCTCCCCATTAGACGGTCTCCATGTGCTTCCATGTAACCCTCACCACGTTGTACTTAGCTTCTCTTAGGAACCTACAATGTAAGAGTTATGGAGTAAGATGCTTTATCACCTCAAATCACTGTGTACATGATCATAGATAATCTTGAAACTAGTATTTTTGAGCCATGTATTCGTTAGGTTTGTTCATCAACAATGGGTGCATATCAGAACTGTATGGTCGGGATATTTTACCACCCTTGCAGACCTAGAACACAAACTTTGAATACAAGACTATCTATGCAGAAATGTTTTTAAAGGTTCAACAAGCTTTTAAAAAGTATAATGTAGCTTCTGTTTTTCTAATTTATTCAGTTGACTTAAGTGGAGGTTTTGTCTTTAATGAATAATCCCTAGCATCTCATTCATTTTCTATTTATTTATAGGGATACATTCTTTATCTTCACTTTCAGTGTTTTGTCATCTGCTTACCAAGAAAATAAAGCTCATCTGGGATTATGTTTTCTTACTTTTTTTGAGTCTGAGACTTGTCTGGCTGCTTGGATCCCTTGATACACATGGTTACGTGTACGTTAGACTTCGAGAACTACAAAGCTTGAGAAGGGAAGTCGTGCGTGCTGTGCTCGAAGCACCAGCATGTTCCATCAGAGCTTACTGAGTCATACCCACTTCACAATGTTATTGGCCAGCAGAGGTCACAAAGATCCAGGATTCGAATTTCTCTCTCAGTTCTTTCCTCATAAAAATGTACCCTCATCTGATATTCCCATATTTAATCTCTGTTACTGTTGAGGCAACATTACCCCCCCCCCCCCCCCCATATGTAATTTACTGCATATGAATGTGCCACATACAGAATAAATGTTTTTGATCAGAGAAAATAGTAATTTGATGAGGTTATGAAAATAACTCATCTTTGGAGGATTTCCTGAGCAGTATGAGGGGCTTTTGGAAAAGAACTAGTGATCTGTTAGAATAATATGTCTAATCATGTGCACAGGGTCTGGCATTAGCAAAAACATTTTAAAAATGATCATATTCTAAGATGTAAACGATCCAATCAAGCAAGTGAGGTCTCCTCACTGGAAAAAGAAACTGGTTCAAATGCTATAGCTGTAGTTTTTATTATGGGGTGGTAAGGATGATGAAACTTGATCTAACTATGCTGTTGCCCCCCCTTCCAAAAAAAAAAGCTGAGCTGGCATCATCTTAAAATGGACATAAAAATGAAAGCACAAAGCAACAGAAACATGTTCAACAAAAAGTTACATTTCAACAAAATCCAAAAAAAACCCAGACTGACTTTAGCCTGTGACCCTTCACACTTCCCGTAGTGGTGTAAGAGTGTACAGTCCTGCGGTGTGATGAGCACATGATGTGATTATGTGAGAAGAAATGCATCTGTTAATATACCAGTAGAGAAGGATGTTTCTTTTACTCCACTCACTTCGCTGTTTGCTGAACTCACTTGTCATTTTACAATTCTTCTTCCTCCTCTTATTATTAAAAATATTACAGGAACAAGAGTTTTAGCAGCAGAAGTCACGTCAAACCGTGTGAAGGAGCAGGTGGGCAGAAAGAAACCAAGACTTGGAGAGGAACAAACGCTGTGAAACAATTGTTCACATGATTCTATGAGTGATTTCCGCTGTTTGACCTGTTCTCTACGTGTGACAGGTCCCGAGAGCTGCACACTCTCCTCTAGGCCACATGTACTGAACAGTGGACAGGCACTCTGTTGTGTCGGTGATGTGACGGTGGGAGTGAGGAGGGGCTGGGAGGCTGGCGAAAACACACACACACACACACACACACACAGCAGCCACTACAGGGAAGATGGAGGACGGTGAGGCAGCGGCGGAGCGGACCTGCAGCCTGCTGCAACATCCCTGCTGAAAGCAGGTGAGTTCTCCTCTCGGCCGTGCTGAACACCGCGCACAGCCGGCGGACACATGCGGCACCGCCGGCTGCTGCGGAGCCATTTGCGGCTCCGCAGCAGCCGCGCTGTCGTTGGGCTGTGGGGACGGTGTATTGTTGACTGAGGAGTGGCTACAGGAAAAGATAACGGCGCGTTTCAGAGGAAATGCCATTCCGGGATTCGGATGGAGAGAAACGGGGCTGTATGTACGCGGCACGGCGCCGGGCTGGAGCGCGACCGCCCACCCGGCTCACATGAATGGAACGGGCGATAGAGGCCCTGTTGTTGGCAGGTGCACAGTCCGAGCGGGGCTAACTACTATCCAGTCATTACTATGGCCTGGATGAGTCTTTTCCTGACGCTTCCTGTGTCATGGTTCTGCCAAACCTTGGCCTCCATCAACTCCTGCGGTGTAGGAGCCAGAATGTATGTTCTGCAGAGGCAGCCTGTTGTTGTTGACAGAGATGCTGCAGGTTTGTCACCGCTCATGCAGTCTGTCTGGGCTGCAGCACCACGTCTTGATAGAAACCACACTGGAAAACATGGTTATTCTTAACTTAAAGTCCCAATGGAATCACATTAAGCATTCCAGAAAATTATCAGCATTTAAAAAATAAATGAATATATTTATATTTTTATTTCTAAAATGGAGAAAAAAGTTCTGGGAAATTTGGGGGTTGGTTTTTGCATGACAGCAGATGACAGGCTGAGCTCCTGCAGGGGAGCAAGAGGCGAGTAAACAGGTTGCTCTGTAGCCTACACATCATTGTTACCAGTGTCACTGGAGGAGCACGGGGCTCAGCAGCATCTAACATACACATCTAACATCTAACATACCGAGGTGACGTCTGCAGGTACATTTACTCGCTGTTTGATGTGTTGCAGCTGAGCAGCTCCACATTAAACAGCCAGTAGGACCAGTTCAACCTGTCCAGCTGTAGCTTCTACCAGCTGGTTGGTTGCTTTCAGCTGTCGGGTGACACTCGGGGTGGGTGTGAGATTGGTTGCTATAACTCAGCTCTGATGGACCTTTTTCATAGACATTTCAAGACATTCAAGACATTTTTACATGTCACAGCAATAAAAGCATAGGTGTAAATAATAACAGAACTCACTGTCATGGTTCGCTGAGGCTGCCGTTAATGTCATCCGTAACTTTTCCTACATTGACAAGTGAAAAAAGAAATATTGACCAGTGTGACACCAGCTTATGGTCCACTCCACAGCTACACATGGTACATATACAACTGTAGCAAGTTACATAGTAAATAAGTCCTAGAATAACCTGATGATAAATGATAGATGGGTGGAGGTTGGATATGAAGCGTCATCAAGTATGTCTCTCTCAACAGATCTCATTGTTTTTGAGTAGCTCTCATGGTAAAGATGTATTTTATTAACACAGAAAAGGCACTTATCATATCATAAAATATGACTACTATATCCTTTAATACTAACGTATCTAATGCTCGTATCTTTCCGTCTCTGGAGAGCTTGCAAGTGTCAACTGTCCGTGAGTGCATGCTGAGCCTTATGACAGATGCTGCATGTGTTTACCAGTCTCTATTGATTGGCATGCTGTTAAATAGCCTAGTCATTTATTGATTGTGCCAGACAGCGTTATGAATTTAAAGGGCGTGGACACCAGACTTTGCCAGTACTGATAACACTGAGCAGGTGTTACACCACATTCAGTGACACAGAAAGTGACAGGTCACAGGATATATGTTATTATACTGCTATTGCAAAGATGTGTAGCTTCGTTACAAACTGCTTTTTGCATGCTGTTGCTAACTGTTGTGGTAACTATATTCTAGAGCGGCTACCACACAAGTATCCGAGATATAAACTCACACTGTTTTTGATTATATTTAGACTTTTACATGGAAAATAGACCAATGTGTTCAATGTGTTTTTAATGATAATGATGATGATAACTTGTCAGCACTGTCCCTTCTCTTTCCTCTCACTTTCTGTTCCTGGATGATGTTTGTGAGAGTAGAAATCAGGTGTGGGTTCTTCACACCAGCTGAACTGCAGCCTCTGTGCATAGAGAGGTGCAGTCAATGAGCATGTGCCAGATGTATCACCTGTTTACAGTGTCTGTCTAATCTGTCCAATAGTCCAAACCTCAACATTACTAATAAAAAAAACATTAAATGTAATAAAATAATTCAAAGGAAAAGCAGCAAACTTCATATATTACTATTAAGAAAATAAATTGTAAAGTAACTAATCACTAGAGGACCTCAGGAGGAGCAGCTACTGTTATTGTTGCTGTAGTTCAGGGGATCTGTCAAATATGAAATATGATTGTAGTGCAGCAAAATGCACAATGTCTCCCTCTGAAATGTAGACATGTGACATGTGACATGAAAATAGGAGACCCAAGGAAACTAATTTAGGTACGTCATTTCTACTTAGAGCAATAGTTTCCACTGTTGCCTGTTTCCAACTTATTTAAATAGTTCTACATGCAAGAAATGATTATGAGTAGAAATCCCCTGCTTTATATGGCGGCACGTTAGATTCTGAAAATTAAAGACAGTCTCACTGAATATCTATTCATTCATTGAGCTGAAGACACTCATTCACCATTCTCAGTTGTCCAACGGTACGCACTTGTAAGTCCTAACTTTTTTCCATCCCGCCTGATGTGAATACAACATTACCTCAACATTAACATCCTGTGCAATGGAATGATTTTGGCTCACTGAGAAAAATGTCTGGTTCCCTGAGCCAGTTCACTACCTCCTGAGCTAGGGAGCAGAGATGCCCTCATGTAGTTGTCAGGCTCTACATTAGTGCATGTCCTATAATGTCTTCATGCAGTGGTAAACCAGTGGCAAACAATCAACATGTTTCAAGAAGATATCATTCTTCAGCTGATATAAACTGCAGCACGTCCTCTGCCCACTGCTCCTGATAAATGTGAAGTGATGGATGGATGAACAACGGTAGACCCAGAAATGCCCAGGGCTTCAGGAGGTGCTACCTCTGTCATATCACGCAGTCCACCGCACACAGTGTCTCCGAATGACGGCAGATTAATGATTAGTCCAGGAGCTTGTGCTTGGTGATAAATGTTTTCCTGTTCTTCTTTGCTTTGCAGATCACTTTTATACCTCACAAGGTATCACCCGTAATCTGTGTTTAATGGACTGCCTGAACAGTTGAGTGCCAAAAACTCAAAACCTATTGCATATTTGAGTTCATAGTACCTTAGCAGAAGAACTGATGCCTGCCACATTAAGAATCATCTCAGGTCTTAAACGGCATGGAGGTTATTTTGTATTGTTGAACTCTTCACTGAATTTTAGCAGTAAAATGTCCCAATTGTTGAAATGTTTTCTGCTGGAGTGACCGGAGCTTTGTGGTTTGATCACGGATGTATTAAGGAGAACTGGATACTGTGTTCAAAGTTGGTGCCCCATTCCTTCCACTGAAAGTAGCTCACTGCAGACATGCTTCCACAGGGTTCCTTATTCTTCCTCATTCATCCTCAGTTCATGGTTAATTAGTCTTACTAAAGATAGCCATGAACTAATGATAATAACAATAATTTGATTTATGTAGCACCTTTGTAACAAAGTTACAATGTGCTTTATAATAAAAAAGAGAATGAAAAAGGTCTGTCCTCTGCCCTCCCCTCTTCTCTCTCCTCATCTGTCTCTTCCTCAGTTCTCCTGTTCTCTTCCAATCCCTAAGTTTAGTCCATGTTCCCTCTTACTTTTTACTCTTACTCTAACTTTTAACAAGCTGTTTAGAACACCTCCAGCCCAGCTACTTGTGGGTTTGTTGTAGAACGTTTGTTGCAGGAGTCTCTCCTGCTGCACCAGAAGAAGTAGCAGTGTGTTGCCGGAGCCACTGAAAGGTGTGTGCCATCATTGGTAGTCACGTTACTTTAGTCAGCCATAAAGTGTGTAGATAAGTTCAGGGTGCAGTGTAATGATTGGTGAAAGGCTGTGTGTTGTGTTTGTAGCTTTTAAAAAGCTTTTTAAAAAGCTTTTAAAGCTAGTAATCAGCTTTGAGTCGAGGTTAAAGAATCAGTTAAAACCAGAGGTCTTCCAGCTACGGCTGAGAGCCCCAGATTTGGAAAGGTAACATATGCAATCACTTTAATTTAGGCCACATGATTGTATCTCTGTTGATTTCGTACACATGTACAAACTATACTCCAGCTCTGTTGATCTACCTTTTCTACTTTTGTTGTCCTTGGAAAATACTTGAGTTAGCCCGTTTTCTTAAATTAGTACGGCTGACTTTTGAGCCGAAGATATCAAAGCAGCGATCGTGCTCGTAGGGAGTCAGTAGGTCACAAATATAGGCCTGACCATTCAAAGCTTTCAGAACAAGCAGTAAAATCTGAAAAGCGATTCTAAATCTCACAGGTAACCAGTGAGGGGCAGCGAGGATCGGGTGCGACGTGGTCAGGTTAAAAGCCTGTCCGCAGTGCTTGGTATGAAGTGCAGTCTCTGGATGTATTGCCAGCTAATACCAGAATAAAATTTGTTGCAGTAGTCAAGTCCGGAGGAGATGAAAGCATGGATGACCTTTTCTTAATCCGCAGAGGAAAGGAATGACCTGATTTTGGTTACGTGTCTCAGTTGGGCATAGTACGACTGTACCACTTTAGTCAACTGAGCATCGACAGACAAGTCAAAAATAACACTCAGGTTACAGAGGGGCCTTGTCTGAAGGGGTACTTTGTCGATTTTCAACCAGCTTTGTGTCACTACAGTGTTGATGATATATGCAAATGAACAACGTTCAACTTTCCTCTATGTCCGCCAGATGATGGGAAACGTGGCATTTACCCGCTTTGATGTGTCTTACATGCTATATTTGCCTGGGTCTTTGATTCTCTGTGGTGTGTGTGTGTGCTCACTGGGTTGGTACTGTATCTCTGCAGCTAATATTATGATTACAGTTGTCTCTTCTCTTTGTTTGAACTGGCAAGTTTTGCAGAGTGTTTTTGTCTGAAGTTAATCACCAAACTACTTTAATATTACGGACATTTGATCTTTCCGTCAAAAGTTTCCTCATCTTTGCTGCTAATGAGCCCTGTCACTATCATTTTCATTCTTTCTGCCATTACTCCATCTCTCTTACCATAGGAGGGCTACTCCAACCTTATTGGCTGTGTTTAACCCTCTAGAGTCTTGGGGTAAAATGGCCGTTTTTTACTACTTTTCATTTTACCTTTGTGTTTCCCATTAAAACTGTTTAGCTTGCTTTCTTTGTGTTTGTGTCTTTGACGCCGACGGGCAGTCCGAGACTCTGAAGAGTTAAGCGATGTCAGCTTGATTGGCTGGGCATGTCTAATGGTTTGCCAGATGAATTTATCAAGTAGCATGTGTTCTGTGACGTGACACTGACATTATTTAATCAAACGGAAAAGCAAACCCAACTACACAAGCTGTGTTTTCATCTGTGTTTTTATGTAGTTACAGATGATCAGTGCATGCCATCTGCTCCTTCAACACTTGTGGTAGCTTCACAGATGTTGATGAACTCCACCTCAGGCTAGATTATGTCTGAGACAACTGCTCATCATTTTCCTGGTAGGATGAAAAATGCTCTGAACGCTCTGAATTTGAACCGTCAGTGATACCATAGTGCCACCTTTCAGTAAGTACAGTTAAAAAATGGCTTCCTTTTTTTGTCAACTGGTCTGTGCTAGTGCTGTGTAGTTACAGCACGAGACCACCTGACACGGTGTGCCTTTAGGTGGGTCCAGCTTTATCACCTAATCTCAAGATCCCCACTTGGAGAGGATCTCCGTGTCAGAATTTCACTTTACGACCTTCATTATTTCAAGAGAGGTCAAAAGCTCAAAGCTCAGTGTGATTTATTGGGTTCTAAGGAAATGCCAGGAAGCACACAAAGACCCGTCTAGGCCCGTCACAGCTCTTGCCTATTTGAGCTGACCACGATCATTGTGCATAATCGCTCCATTCCACAATCAAGGGAATTCTAGTCCAATGTTAGAAATGCAGCATAAAAATGTTTGGTTGGAGAGAATGTTTGGTTGTGAGAGCAGTGTGGCTACTTTAAAGAATATCCAAGCAGTGTGAGCACAGCGATTGTGTGGTGATGCGAGAGAGAGGGTGTCAGTGGCACAGAGCAGACAGGCGTCAGTGACAAAGCAGAGAAGAGATGAAGTGAAAAGCTGTGTGACAGAGGAAGGCTGAGTGGACTCTTCTGGTTTCTGTTCGGCTCTTAAAAAATACTGCAGCTCCTTAGAACTCAAGTCCAGTCACAAAAGGCAGTCCCCATGGGACGCTCAGCAGCTGGGTGAAGTGAGGGAGGTTAGCCCAGAGGTGTGCATCGGCCCTGGATGCCTGACCATGGTCCGGCAGCTGAACCAAGAGCAGTTAGTTATGGTTTTGTGTTTCACTTTAATATTAACTTCTGAAAATCAAATCAAAAGGCACCAAGGCATCGATTTAGCGTACTAATTAATCAGAGTATATGTGAAGGATAATGCACAACAAGCTGGTCATTATTGCAGGATGAACCCCAGCAGGGTGTAGCAGCACCTCTGATTAATGTTAAAATGATGCTCCTGTGCCTGCTTGTTCAGCCACAGTAGTGACGCCCGACCCTGTGGATGTATGTTGTACACAGGTCTCTCAGTTATCACACATGCACGCTGCGGCGAGCATAAACAAGGCTCAAGAGAGGCCCCGCACCTCATTTTTGCTCAGGGGCCCCCTAGCAGGTTAATCCGGTCTTGATCCATAGTTTTATAGTTGTAATATACTATATATAATGATATATTGGTGCTTACTGTATATTTTACGTCAGTTCCTAGAGCTCACGGCCTGTATGTTTCTACAGACAACAGGAAGCATCCTCCCTGCGTTACGAATGGTGAGGGTATATTTAGAAAAATCACTGTCCTTCTTCTTCAACAGATCAACAGTGCTCCAGTTTGCGGCTTTGTTGGATGTTTTTATTTTGTCAGCAACAAGCAGCAACAGCTCCACTGCTGCCTGCTAGCTTTAGTTTCAGCCTGTTTGTCTGAGGCCCCTTGTGTCTGTGTCAGTGGACAGTGGCTGTGGCAGCCTGCAGTCAGCTGCCCGCTCAGACAGAAGGAGGATGGAATAAGTGGACATCTTGGCAGACGTGGAAAAAGGAGCCCTTTGCCACTGGCAAATAGCATCTCTATTTGTTCGTGAGGGTTCGTGCTGATGTATGTATCAGTGAGCAGAGAGCGGATTTCCCCTGAGAGGCCATTCAATCCAAGGTAAATACAGTAAAAACTGGTGACAGGCTGAATCCATTTGGTGATGTAAATTTCTGCCTCCTTGAGCATTTAAGGCAGCCTGAGGCGAACACTCCACCTCTTCGGGCACAGTCATTGTCAGCTAGTGGTAGTGCAGAGGCTGAAACACCCTGAGATCATTTTTTTGAGGTGGTCAAAGGCGTTTTGATTTTGCGAGGGATTCATGATGCAGCCTGATTAGATAAGCGATTCATTCAGACCTCGTCACAGGGGAGGGAAACAGACTAGACTGTGTATACGTTGAAAGATACAAATCGATAAGTTAACATACATTTACTTTCTCGTTTCAGTCCGTCTATAGTATAACCTATGAAGACGTGGGGGTTGACCATAGAATACTACAGGCACACTGTGTGTCAATATCGAAGTATATATAATATTGAAGTATTCTAGAAATGATGTATTTGTCTAGTTATCTCGGGGATTAGGGGTCATGTGGTGTATGTGGTGTATAATATTGCTTTACTGATTCTGGTGTTGTGGCTAAGAGGTTGGCACTGTGGTCAGAAGATGTGGGTTAGAAGCTTGGTCCTTGCTGTGTCAGATTCTGTGTATTCTAACCATGGTTAGAATGGGGGGGGGCGTACTTCTGTCTGTGTGAGCAGCACTGTGAACGAGTGAGGTCTACACTGGTACACTGTTGCTCTGGTGACTCTGCCATTCAAATAAAGCATTTCAAGCATCTCTCTGACTTAGAGGCCGACAGATCTTTTTAAAGGCCGATGTAATAATGACAGTTTGGAGCAGGAAAAAGGTGATGATCGGCTGGGTGGCTGTGGGTCGGGTGGTTGAGTGGTGGATTTAGGGTGGAGGATGTTGTTGGAGGGTAAAGCTTCAAACAGTGCACAAAGGTAAAGTGCGTCCCCATGGAGGCTGTGCAGCCATTGGTCGCTGTTCGAGCCAAGTTAACAACTGATAACAGCAGTTTGTAAAACGTCCTAACAGACGAATCAGTCCACCTCTAATTACAACTTCATTCTTACTCAAAAGAAAACAAACTTGTCATGGAGATCTGGGAACACATTGCTTTAACAGAAGAAGCCGACAGTTGATCCAGATGATCTCCATCACATTTTTTGGGGTCAAACTGAAACAGAGTAACTACTAATCCCTTAATGCTCACAAAACCTGTGTAAGATGAGTTTCCACAGCACAGGGGTGGCAACTGTGAAACAATATGAGTTTGTGAACCGCCAGTTTTGAGATTTGTTAACTATCCTCTCGATACCTCTGGGTGCATTCAATTACTGTGGGCACTATAGCAAATCAACGATCAGGCCTGTGTCGTGGCAATATCAGATATTTTTTAATATCTTTATCAATGTGATGAAGTACTTTCGTTTGCCAATTATTTCATTTGTCTTGATTATATAAAAAGACACCCCTGCATGGTTATTTTGTCCGTTAATTGATTAGATTAGACTAACACGACAGATGAGTGAAACCCTTTGTGTGTGTGTGTGTGTGGAGTGGATGGTTTTCATTCCATCCACTGTCCAGATATCCACTACAGGGAATGTGTAAATCACACACAGTTCTTCCTACTAATAATAATGAGAAATGCAGCCATGAGTAATATTAGGACATGTTATATACAGAAATGATATACAGTATGATAAGTTAATTGGGTGTGATATAACGTTAGTATCTATTATGTCTTATAATAGATTAATATATGTGTTGAGAAGAAATGTAAGACGCACTGACAGTAGTTGGAGACATTTTGTTTTGATTTCTTTAACACTTTATGGTCTGATCTCACTAATCTCCACAGCATAATGTAGCAAAACAATATCGATGAATATGTTTATCATATAGAAGCTTGTTCACTTGGGTTCCTCTCGCTTGTCCTATCAGATTCCCTTTTCTGACCGCTGGTTGGGCAGACATCTTTCATTAACTCATCACTAAATCCTGTATAGAGAGAGTGAGCTTTAATTTTGGTGCACTCCCCATCAGTTGGGTGTGATGGGTGTGGTCTGCACACATTAGCACACTAGCGTGGAATATGGCAGTACACAACAGCAGGCAGCAACCACTAGATGGCATCTGGAGCAGGACTTAAAGCCTGGGTGTTTACACTGGAACCTGCAGAGGAAAGCCCCATACCCGGGTTTGCTGTGTGTGTAACATCCTTTAGTACATGTGCCTAGTCATTAGCAGGATGGAGGAAAAGACCTGATTAGTCCCTGATGAAAGATTGAGGCAGAGCTTTGGCAGTCAGCGCCCCTCAACTCTAACACCCTACCTGAGGATCTGATGCCTGCACGATCAGCGACATCTTCTCAAAAATGACCCTTCTTTGAACAAAAAAGCCTAATTGTAGCCTGCCATTGTTTGGCACATGACCCCTGACACCCAGGTCAAGAAAAGCAGAGCTCCCCCATAGTTCTCTCTGTTCTTCCCTGGGGCTCTTCTTCTCTCCTGGACCAGTGAGGGTCCAGATTGGATGCTCGTCACCTTTCACCCCTTCTAAATTATAAAACAGTCAAAGTTTAGTTTATACAACTATCATCTTGTTAAAAAGTATATTATCCTGTGTATTTACTGTTGCCTGGTAGTATGCCCGCCTGGATATGGGGAGTTGGGGTGTCTTTAAAGATGTGGGCACAAACAGTCTCTGACTTTTTGTGTTTAGGGTCCCATTTCATTGAGCTGATCCTCCTGCGACCGGACAGTAGCTAGAAGTAGCTGGGTTACCTTAGCTCTCGGCTCTCTCTCCTTTCCTGGGGAGATCAGCCCTCCCACTATGATGCTTGGTCCAGATGGACGGAAGATATTGTAGGGAGCGATGGAGTCAAGGTCTGCTTTCATCCAAAGTCTTAATTTATATGTGTAACTCTGCCACAAGTAATATGTGTATCAGCAATAAAGGCAGTAATTTGATCAGTTGTTAAGAACATTGATTAGTGACGCTTTTAATGAAGCGCATGTCTACATGCTTCTGTATTTGTTGAAATACAAAAAATAATAATTTAACACACAGTGTCAAAAATGTTTTTGTTCATGCTGAAAAGCAAGTATCAGCCATCATCTCATTTTTGTCCTCAAATATGTGGTGGCCAAAATAGTATGATGGTGTTGTATTGTAACTCTTTGATTTGAAGTCCTAGTTGTAACTGAGATGTTTGGGCATTAACTGAAGCTGTGAGGCTCCACTCTCGTTCAGAGGGAGCTGGGTGGATCCTTAAAGACACTAACAAAACAAGTCAAAGCTCTGCCTTCCATGGGGCTAACAGGATTTCTAGAAGGCCTTAAATACACAGAACTCAAAATCTAGGTTGAGGTTGCCAGCTGGAGCCCATAGTAAGACAGTGATTAACCTGAATTCTGTCTGTATATGTGGAGCAAGACACGGAGCGATGAGGCTGACTGTTCCCCTTTCGTATAGTCACTGCTCCTCTCCAGCACAGTGTTAGTGTGCTGCTGCAGTAATAACATCAGCTGTAGCGTTTACACCAGCCCCCTAAAGGGAAGGACAACTGACAATTGCCAAAGCACTGGGCAGATTGATACATATTGATTGTCATGTTGACAATTTGTTAAGCATATTGTGCAATTCTTCTTCTTTATATTTAGTATATTGTAGTTTTTCCTCACTTACAATCTGAACTATTGTAATTATTGAAGATGATTGATAATTTTGAATATTTGTGCTTCTATAAGTACCTCTATAACCTTCAACAACATCTTTACACCCACATTTCCTGTCAATTGTGCATCAGGGAAACAGCTAACAGTCTTGTTTTGCTAAATTGTTACCCAAATATTTAGATATGAATTAATAGAGAGAAGAACAGCTTTCAAAATGTTGGTGTAATCAGTGGCACGTAAAGGGTGGCTGCTCAGAGGTAGAGTGGATTGTCCCTCAATCGGTAGTTCGATCCCCTCCTCCTATGGGTCAGCATGTCGAAGTCTTGCTCTAGTGGGGTAGTACGGTACTATGAGTTCTTTAAGATATGATGGAGCCTGAACATTAAGAACCTTGTAGGTGAGGAGAAGGATTTTAAACTCTATTCTAGATAGAGAAGAGAAGCCAGTACAGGAGAAATATGGTCTCTTCTCTTAGTTTTATGTGGGAGTTAAAGGACAAATCCTGATTAAAGATTCAAGATTTATTGTCATATGTACACTCCCCTCCAAAAGTATTGGAACAGTGAGGCCAGTGAAATTTTTTTATTGCTGTCTGGAATGAATGCCTAACAATTCGCGTATAAATAGTAAAAAAAGACAAAATAAATAAAAGGCAATTTTATGTCCTGGCGGGCCTTTATGTCCTTAAGGCAGATTTGAAGTTTAGCCAAATGATTGGATTCATCTGGCTTTATTGAGAAGTATAATTGGGTATCATCTGCGTAACAGTGGAAATTAATGGAGTGCTTCCTGATAATATTACCCAGGGGAAGCATATATAAGGTAAATAGTATTGGCCCAAGCACTGAACCTTGTGGAACTCCATGTCTAAGTTTAGTGTGGACAGGACTCATTGTTAACGTACAAACTGAAATGGATTTGATAAATAGGACTTAAACCAGTTTAAGGCAGCTCCTTTTATGCCAGTGAAGTGTTCCAGTCTCTGTAACAGGATGTGATGGTCAATGGTATCTAACGCAGCACTCAGATCCAACAAGACAAGTACAGACAGAAGTCCTCTGTCTGATACCATAAGAAGGTCGTTTGTAACCTTCACCAGTGCTGTCTCTGTGCTTAGCAGTGAAAGAAAGACCACTTGTCAGCTGAAAAGAAGTATTTTCTGACATCATTAATAAAATACAACCATTCTTAAAGAGTCTTCAGCCAGAAATGGCATACCATGTGGGGACAACAGAATAATAATAACTTTAATATCACAATGGGAGCTTCATAGCATAAAGACAAAGAAAATCAGCATAAACAGGAGACATAAAGTACCATTACAATAATTCAAATACCAATGTTACAATCTCTCTTTCACCTTGACTCTCCCATCAATAGCTTTATGGTGGTTGGTAAAGGGCAGGAAGTCACCGCCATGGCTGTGGACGTGGGAGAATACTGCTGCCCCCTGGAGAGGTCACCTCCTAAGGAAGCAATTACCCAGTGGTTTCCATGACAACCAGCAGTCCTGCCGCTGCCTGTGCCCTGAGAGTGAGAGGGAGGGGAGAGGAAGCAAAACGATGTGTCAGCCTTTAAAAGATGCATTCTCTCTGCTAAACATCACCACAGTCTGGAAAACAGTAACATGAATTCTGTGTTTGCTGAGTGAAATACATGTGACCACACGATGGTGCTCTGTCAGGATCAAAAGACATCAAGAAGAAGTGTAACTGACCTTACTGAAAATTGCTATTACTTGTTACGCAGGCATGCCTAACCATTAGTAAGTAGTTGATAATTGCGATTGTGATTTAGTATATTTTTTGTTTTTAAGTTCCTTATTTTCTGTTTCTGTATGACCAGCTTAAGACTGAATAACGTCATCATAAAGTGCTCTGTCCTGTAGACCAGGCCAACATCTTATAATGAAAAGAGATGAAGTTATGCATGAATTGATATGAATAACATATCTTTATAAAATACGTAATGTTATATATAGCTATTACAGTTGATTTCATATGAGTGAACAGCTCAGAAGAAACAGTAGTTCGTGTGCATTAAGGCTTGGTATTCCAAAAATCTGTTAAAATATAAATAAATGTATTAGTTAAAATATACTATACATTGAGGTCTCTAATACAGAGATTGTCATTATTTAAATTAGATAACTGTAAAAGGAGACATTTCAACAATATATGTGTCATTGAGAGATTTGAGATTTTATTTCTTTCACCAGCTCTTACAGTGTGTTCAGGTGTGTTCAAGTGTATGAAATGTGCCACTATATCTTTGTTAAAAAGAAACACTGAACCATCAGTCAGAGAGCCAGACCATTATTCAGCCGGGGGTGCTACATTTAGCCTTGTGATGTTTTTTTAATGCTGGAACAGGTTTGAAGTGTTAAATGGCAAATGGTCTGTATTTGTATAGCACCTTTCTAGTCATTTTGACTGTTAGAAAGCGCTTTTACATCCCATCCTCATTCACCCGTTCAGTCACCAGTCATACAGGAGGAATCTTAAGCTGGAGGAGACTGTTCTTTCACACACTGTGGCCATACTTCAGGAGCAAGTTGGTGTTCAGTGCTCAAACACACTTCAACATGCTTACTTAGAAGAGCTGGGGATCGAACGGCGGACCTTCCGATAGATGTACAACCCAGTCTGCTCTTACTAATAAAAATTCTGGCAAAACACTAAAACATAGTATAAACTTTAGAATATGCAGAAAGATTGAAAAGGTGTGTACTTTCTTACATTGTTACGTAAACCTGGACGTTATCTGCATGTCTGTACTGTGTGTCTAATTGTTAGTGTGAGGCCAGCTAGGCTGCAAACAAGCCTCCCTCTGCCTGTTTGTGTCAGCACACTCTTTCTTTTTGATCGCTGGTCCAAAGGTCACATCTGAGTAATTACAGGTCCTTTGTGAACTTTTCAAATATCATAAGATTTATACGACGTGGAGCAGTAGAGCGCTCTATCGCTATTTATATGAAAATTATATATGCAATGTAAACTGGCAAAGCAGAGACACCTATAGCGATTATTGTTTACTCCATTGGTTTGGTTTATGGGTAAAACAGGATAAGTCACCTCATGAACAATTTCAATAGGAAAATGTTTAGTTGTATAAATATTGGGATAACGAGGATGCTCTCATTGGTCTGATTCTCCGAGTTCAATCCAATGTTCTGTGTGAGAAAAGACTCCCTTCCTGTACTGTGATAGCTTCCCTGTAGCTTCCTGATAGCAAACTAATGAGTCTTTCCTCAAACTCAAACAGTGGTAATCATTCATTTACTACCAAGTCTACATTTTTATCAATAAGTATACCACCCAGTAATAGTAGTATAGTAGTAGTCATGTTCTCTGCTTTGTGCTACTGGAATGAAAGTTCCAAAGTCTGAATCTGTCTATTTTGGAGCAAAATTCCATTTGATATCACAGCAGTGTCAGTCAAGACTTTCAGCCACAAACACTCCTGCAGTAATATTGAACAAGCACACTACAATTTATAACTAATCTCTTGACAGTAGCATCTCTCAAAAGGATTTTCTCCAAACTGCAGACAGCAATAACTGCTCCTTTGGTTGACAAAAACACAGCAAAGTTGGATGCCCTTATAGTACGTAAGACATGATCAAGTTGACCAGTGGAGAAAACATGATGCAGTGCACTAATGTGTGCCTTTAAAATGGACAGAACACGATGCAGTGCCCTACATGTGTGTTTTCATTACAGAGGTGTAGTAGCTATATGTTTAATCTCAGTTACATGATAAAAACATTTTAAACTTGACCAGGGTTTAGACAGTTTTACTATAAATGCATCCAAATTTTATGTGTGCCGATGCCCGGCTGCATAACCAGATTTTCTCTATGGAGAGGAAATCTGGGTTACAGCTCTCAGTTGAGTCAACATCCTTTTTGACAAATTGAGTTGTACTCTATGTGTGTGTGTGCGTGTGTGTGTGTGTGTGTGTGTGTGTGTGTGTGTGTGTCTGCGTTAAGCATTGAACATTTATATTTAAGAAACCGTTTCCCTGCCTTGTTGCTATGCATCACCGGAGAAAAGACCAGAGAATGATAAACAGGATTTCCGTCTTCCCTGTCGTCCTTCTTTATAGGTCTTTATAGGTTTTGTAGCTGTGTTTACAATTAAATGTCGTGCTCTGCTTCGTTAGTGAGGGACTCCGTGGATACATATGGACCAAAATGTTGGATTTAATATATAACTGTCGATTTTGTTTTCTTCTCTCTGTTCCAGTGTGAGCATCATAGAATCTAACACTACTGCTGGCAGCTTGCACCTGGTAACGGAAGGTAAGTCCAATTTAACATAACAGATAGGCAGTGCTGTACATTACTGCTTGGTTTATCTGAGAGTAAAATATTTCTTCAAATGTTTCCACTTAAGGTGCTCTGTAAAGTTTTATTTTAAACAGTCGCATTAAGTTCCCTTGTTTGTGCTCTGAGGAGCGAGGAGAGATCTTTGAGGTGACGAGAGACCAGATTTCACTGGCGTCTTTTACCAGATCAACACACTGCTTTATTAGATTTTATTTTGTTATTGTGTTGTTTTATATTTGTTTTCTGACCCAGCAACTAGATAAAATAATGGATCTGTGTTAACTTTTGGTCTGACAAAAGAGCCATAAACAACTTACTTCATTTATTAAGAGATATTCCTTTTGCAGTCCATTTCACAGTTTCACATTCGAACCATAATCTGATTCATTAGTATTCAACGGCTAGAGTAGAACCCCACTGACTCTGTACTATTTGTTATTATGATTATTAGAATATGTATTATGATTATTATTATTTGTTGTCTTTCGCTTTCTCTTTTTTTGTGAGGTGCAACAAACTAGAAACTTTGCCCAGTAACTGTAAATGATGTGCAAATGTTTGCTAAGAAGCATGATCCCAATAAGCCTGATGAGGGCACCATCATTTCAAAAACCAGCACACCCACACCACTGACCATCTCCAACTCTTTCTTTTGTTTGTTTGTTGTTGTTTATTTGGTCAATTTTGGTCATTTCTAAAAAAAAAAATCATCTTGACTTTTGGGATTTTGACTGTATCAACACCAAATTCGATGTACAGCCTCGCAGGACTTAGAGAGCAATTGACCATTCCTCATTTATCATTGTTTGCGAACAAGTGTGCAAAAGCATTTTGAGAACAGAAGTAGATTTTGAATGTACTACATGGTAGACAGGATAACATGTCACAGTCAAACACAGTCAAACTGCTGCTATTTGCCCCACTTCACTGGATATGGGCGAGCCTCGTGTGTATGTTCAGGACAGAATGTCTCCACTGAGTCTATTCAGGATTGCTTGAGGTATGAGCCAGAATGTGATAGTGCATCAATCCACACCAACTGTCAAGTTTTGGATCGTACTTGCACCCAGAGCATGTGCATCACACTTTGAGTTTTTTGTTTTTGGACCAGTCTTGCCCAATTATAATGTGTTTGTGTATCTCAGTCCCGCAAGGCTACCACATTTGGTGTTGACACAGTCAAAATCAAAAAATGAAATATTGCATTACTGCTTTTTTAAATTATGCAAATAAGCAAAAAAAATCCATCTATCCAAAAAATCACTTTGGAGTTTGAACCCTATTAAGTAAATTTTCACTTTACCAAAGCACAGCATGCCAACCAAATTCACAGGCAGTATTATGTGGAATAAATATATGGAAATGTTCCAGTATTGTTAAACCTCTAGACATGTTAAGAACAAAAGTCTTTGGATTTTCCATTCCTTGTTTATGGTTCATTCAAACTGCCAGCTGTGTTTGTAGCCAGTGATCCTGAAACTTGGTATTCAATCTAAATTTTCAATGACAGTAGTGGAAAGAGGAATATCTATTACGTTATTGATCTTAAAAAAACATTTCTATGGTCATGTTATTGTCATGGTAAGTTTGCTTGCGAACTGAGTGGCACATTAATTCTGTCTCTGTCTGCTTCACTGTATTGTGTATTCCAGCCAAAGTATGACAAGTTAAAATTGGCATACATTTTATTTCAATGGCAGCAGGCTAACTAAATGCTATGATTGTTTACCCAGCCACCACACCAATATGCATGCTCCCCTTGTAATTGTTCTGCATGAATATGCCCTCATTTCTGTTACTACTGCTCTTGTTGTACATCTTTCTTTTTTCATGAGCTCTTCCTAGGGAGAATAACAAAGCATGTAAGTCAATGGGTTCAAAATGAACACGCTTCAGTGCCGTGCCTGCAATTAACTACACGTGATTGGCTCAGTGTTGAGTGATGACCAGTCAGTAGACTGATAGGAGGGGAGGCATATGCAGATCTTATGTTTGGACAGATGTGACTGTAATGACATGACCGCTGTTGGATTTGCTGCAGTTGAGTAGATTTCAGTTAATTCTTTGCAGATTATTACCCATATTCCACTCCTGTTTACAGTGACTGCACCACAGAGGGACACTATACTGTCACAGGTCTTTGTGGTAGTGGATGAGAACTTAACCACTACGCACCTACAGTATGAGCCATAGTTTAATACATTAACAAAGTTGTCAGTTGCTACTTCAGACTACAACAATGTCTTACACTACCTTGGTTGTATCTGTTGCCCCGATATATACATCTTTAGTTTTTGTATATATTCCCAAATGTCGCTTTTTATTGTTAAAGTATGGACAAAAATCCTGAGTTATTAATGTGATGTATGATATGTATGCATGTTGACTGTGGAACAAGTCAATGCAGGTAAATGCCTTTGTATTTTGCAGTCTACAGGAGTTCTGGTCTCTGTGGTGACAAAACTAATTGCTGAGTTATTTTGCTTGTCTGCCGCTAATTTGCTGCTGGTTTGTCTCCAAACATTTTCAGCCAGTCTGTCCTGGAAGGCATTCATTGTGCTGCACATGAAAAGTGTCAGAAATGATTGTGTGAAGAATGAAAAAGAGAGCTGAGAGAGAAGTTCAAATCCTGGCTTCTTCCTCACCTCTGCACAACTGACCAATCACGTAATTAACTGGGTGTGAGTGTGGGATTGTCAGTTTTGGAGGGTAACAGAAAGGCTGGGCACAGTCCCACCTTCACATCTTCCTTTTGGACACTTTCATGATGCTTTCATTTTATTAGAAAATCTTGTAACTGTCAAAAAACGATAGCACAGAACAGCAACATCTCTTTCAGGCACCATGAGATCCACAACATCCACTTAGTGTGTTCCGGATTATGGACAGCAGTCTCAGTGTAGCTGTACAGGATTTGCATGTAATCATTCATGATTAGCAAAGCAGACAGTAGTAAAATGGCAAATGAGATTTTAAGCGGTGAGGATGAGTTGGGGCAAATGTTACTTATTCCAACAAATACTATATATTATCCATGTAGTCAGTCATGTATAAATCATTTCGCAGGCTAAGCAGGAAAGTCAGTCTTTTCATCTCATGAATCTCTTTAATGATTTCAGGCTACTTATCTACAGTAGGTGGGTCTGCCTGCAACCAATTATGAGTAATTACTTTTTTTGCCACAATGCTATTTTTTTTTTTTTCCAGGATGTATCTGTCATTTCTGATTATTCCTTGTGGCAGATCGCCCAAATAAAGTGACACACATGTCAGTGGGATTTGCAGGTCAAGACTATGCTGAGTGATTCACCAGATATTTTCCAAACATATTTGTTGTCACTGTTTTCCAAAGTGTGTTTTTCTTTTAGTGTCTAAAAGGTTTTTCACGTCATTATCTATTAATCTACATCAAGCAATGTGACCAGAAGTGCAAAAAGCAGTAATGCAGAGTGAAAAATAAATACACAAGGAAATATACAGTATATGCATGTGCGGCTGTCACAGAAGACAGTGAAATATATAGTCCAGGTGTAAGTATAAGTATAGACATTATATACAGAATTAGCAGCTGGAGATATGACACAAGTACTGTGTACACTACACTGTACACTATATTTGTGTTTTGTACTTGTACTGGGTTGCTGCAGCAGAAGTTAACCAGAATCTGAGGAGACATATGCACTGTCTTGAGTCTCCTCATGAAGAAGAGGTGGTGAGTCAGGGTCGATGTGCTTAGGATCCGGGAGAGGCTCAGAAATGTGGACATCCAGTAACTCCAAGCTAGAGACAAGCTCAACCTCCGTCCCTTTGATAAGAATGGATGTTTGTGCACCGCCTTTAGTCTTCCTGAAGGCCATAATGAGCTCTTTGGTGTTCTTGGTGTTAAGGGCTAGGTTGTAAGTCTGCACACAACACCATGAGATGACTGGGTCACCATGGGGTCTCTGATTAGGCCAACCACTGCAGTGTCGTCTGCAAACTTGATAAATGTATTGAAACCACATCCAGAGGAGAGGACTGAACACATAGCCCTGTGGGATGCCAGTGTTCAGGGTGAGGGTTGAAGAGGTGTGGTTGTCTAAATTCAACAATCTAGAGACTGTTGGTTAGGACCTCTAGTATCTTGTTGCAGAGGTAGGTGTTAATGCCCAGGTGTTTGGTGTTCAATGCTGAACTGTCAATGAACTGTGAAGTCAGTGAATAGCATTCTCTATCAGTGCTATTGTTGTCCAGACGAGACAGGGTGGAGTGTAGCGTCAAGAAAATTATGCCCTTCACATAATTCATCAACCAGCGCCCAGTGTGGTTTGTAGGTAGGTTTTGAGGTGAGCTTTATGATAGTGGGAGTGAATACAACAGGGCAGAAGTTATTAAGGGTAGCTGCAGGTTTGGCACCAGCATAATGGAGGTGGTTTCTGAGCACTTGAGGAAAGCCACTTGGGTCAGAGAGATGTTGAAGAATACAGGAGCACGGTCTTCAGGTTGGAGTCGTTAGTTTCATAAAGCTGCTTTCAGGTGTTAATGCTCTCGTTTGCTACTGGCAGCATTAAGTTATTTCATAACAAGTTTTGCATTAGCATGAGGTGGATATATATGTATATATGTTTTATACAAGTCACAGGGACAACGTGTTAACCAAACGTCCAAATATCTGATTGCTTTTTGAGACCAGTCAGTGTGATTTTTTTTGTTACTCTTGGACAATGCTAGCTCCTTAATAGGCAGATTCCAAAAATTAAGCTATCACTTATCAGTGAGGTGTGTTGTTTCATCCACTTTTACCTAATCCTGCTCTCCCAGAGTATGAACTATACCACCAAACGTGGAGCACCACCTTTTTAGTAACCACACAATAATTGCTGTGCTGTGTGTGTTATGTTTGTCTGTCTTTACTGACAGTTTCTCCCCTCTGTCTACTACTTTCAGTGTCTTCCCAGCAGCCTTTTCCCTGACATCATACAGGAGCCAGCTGATGACGGACTCATAAAACCTTTCTCTGAGCAAACCAGAACCAGATAGCAATGAACCCCCAGGAGACAGAGCTTGGCCAGGAGGTGATGGAGGAGACTGATGCCCATCCTCGCCATCGCCACAACAACCACAATAGGTCCCGTAACCACAGTAACCAGGAAAAGCGCTACAGACGCTGTGAAGCCCCAGCTGTAGGAAGTGCTGGCGGCAGAGTCAGGGCACCACAGCAGCGCAGGACATTGGAGGAGCAAGACATGGAGCTGCAACATGGAACTCAGTCTCCGCAGCCCCCGCAGTTCCAGCCCATTCCCCGACCTGCAGTGACACGTTATCGCAGACAGGGGGACAGTGAGGCCCGGATTAGAGCTCAGCAGCAGAGGCACAGGCAGAGGCAGCAGAGAGAGGCAGAGAGAGCACAACATTTAGCACAACAGCAGGAGAAGCTGCACCATGCAGAGATGACCCAGGAAGATGAACGAGAGAGGGACGATTCAGTCCTGGCCCGCTCAGCAAGCACAGAGAGCGGCTTCCACACCCATACTGACCGCGCCGAGGGGGATGATGGCCTGACGATGATGTCTCTGGAGCCTGAGGGGCATCCAGAAACAGAGGACGAGGCAGGAAACTACGGAATCCAGCTACGGCCAGAGGCGGAGGGGTACACTGAGAGTGCTGAGGCTGAACAGCAACATCTCCATTCACATTCTAACTATCCTCCTCAGCCCCCACCCCTGCCACGTGACCCCTTGCCTGATATCCAAAACCCCCAGAGTCAGGATGAAGCACAAGAGATGCTGAATGCTGGTTATTCCAACTATGTTTACACACAACCCCTCAGCCACCCTGGGGGAAGGGCCAACGTCTTAGCTGGTCAGAGCTTTGCAAGTTTAGATGCCGGACTTGCAGATGAAGCCTACTCTGAGCCATATGACATTTACTCACTCTCTGAGCATGTTTACGAGGAAATCTGTGATGCTCCGACATCAGTTTCATCTGCTGTAGACACAGAGGCTGAGGACACAGAGTCTCTCCAACAGAGGAGGGCTGGCTTTCAGCTGTTGGAGGGCCGGGCAGGAGCTGGAGACTACCATCAGCAGGAGGCAGTGGGTTCCCGCTTGCGCCACTATGATGAGCGCTCGGATGGAGAGTCGGACAGCCCAGAGAAGGAGGCTGAGTTTGCCCCATATCCACGCGCCGACAGCTGTGACCAGGATGAGGACATCGACAGCATCGTGGCTGAGGTCAAAGAAAGCCTAAGCTCTCAGAGTCTTCACTGTGCTGCAGAGGAGACAATAGATGAAGAAAATGAGCAACCCCAAGGAGAAGAAAAACCTCAACCTGAGCTCCAAACCAACTCTGACAAAAACCACAAAGCTGCCAACCAAGGGAAGTCAGCCAGAAAACAGGCAGGGAGTCCTTCAGAGGAGCCTGTAGCAGCCAGGAACAGTCAGGAGAAGAGGGATGCCATATCCCTGGCTATCAAGGACATTAAGGAGGCCATAGAGGAAGTAAAGACCAGAACAGTGAGATCTCCTTACACACCTGATGAGCCCAAGGAGCCCATTTGGGTAATGAGGCAGGACCTGAGCCCCACTGCAGAGTGTGATCTACAGCCATCACTGGGGTGCGATGTGAGTACGGCAGCTCTAGCTATTATTGATCAAGTAGTACTGAATAACAAGGCTGCTCTGTTAGTCAGCTTTTGTTTGGATGTAAATGTGTTGGTTTACTTTTGACATACTTACTGTTTAAAGTCACCAGAGGTCAGAGGTTAGAATGGGCAAGCATTTGCAGCTGTCACAGTACGTACATCTGTACATACAACAATCATGACAATATCCTGTCAGGTACCGCACAAAGCCAACATCAACAGTGTTAGTAACGCAGCGCTATTCATCTCATGTTGCTCAGAGTCTGAATGTGACGGACACAGAAGCTGTGATGAGGTGAACTGGAGGGGTACACCGACACACCCACAGGACAAAGCACAGTTTAGAGGTGAAACATCACAACATATGTCATAACTCACAAAGACAGACCTGCTGGTTAGCATAGCTTTTGGGCTAATAATGACAATGATTCAATTCATGGTGAAGAAAACAAATCTTGATCCTCTTGCATATTTTAGACAAAAGTGTGCTTCCAGTGTCCTGACATCAACGCCATCCAACACCCTGGCTGACCTGGGTGTAATTGTTGTGTTGATATACTGATGTTAAATTCACTGACAGCACAGAGATACAAATCAATAATAGCACCTGTACTGTGCAACTGGCTGTGACTAGATAGTGTGAGCGATGACGGAGACAGCTGAAGGCCACAACTACACACTACATAGCAGTCTGTGCATGAACTCTTCCAGTATTATAATATAGAATATTGTGAAATGAATGGATGAAGTCAATTTGCAATATTGTGCATTATCCTTTTTAGTGTATACATCACTTCATATATAATGTACAAAAGAAGACATGACATTTAGCCATGTTAATGAATAACGCATTATTCATCACAGAGACAAAAGCAAGAGCACATGGCTCATAACAGGTGTGTGATTGTGTAAGTGCGTGTGTGTGTGTGTGTGTGCTTGCATGTTGTGGAGACATAAATCTGTTTACACAATTGTATTGTGGGATTTCACCTTCTTTTCGGGACAACATCCAAGTCTCCCTACGTTTATGTTTTAGGCTGAAGACATCTGTGTGTGTGCATGTGTGGAAACACTTCTGTGTGTGTGTGTGTGTGTGTGTGTGTGTGTGTTTGTGTGTACATCAACTTCTCTCTGCTAATCCACAGGCAGAAAGAACAGGAGGCTTGTTTTACAACAATGAGCTTCTGTTTAAAATATTAACCAAATGAAGTCACTCCCAGCCATAAGCCCACACACAGCCAGGGTGTGGTTAGCCTGTCTTAGCATAAAGCCTGGATACAGGACACAACCCCTCCTAAAACAAACTAGATTCAACATTAAATGTGTGTTTTTCAGCTTCAAACAGAATGAGGAATGCTGTTTCCAGTCTGTCGGAGAGTGCAGTGAATGGTTAAGAGGACTCCAGGGTTTAAATGGTCCCTCAGAGACCTTACCAAAGACTGCATAGCACTCACATAGAACTCTTCTGTCTTCTCATATTATCTGACTGTTTTCTGCAGCTGTATCGGTCGTTGTCATTAATCCAAACGTTGTTCTCAGCCTGAACAGAGATCCCTGTCATGTGGTTTTTCTCTCTTCTTTCTTCTACCTTCTTCTACACCTTCTGCTGTCACCCCATCCAGCCCCCTTGAATCATTGATAGAGTAAGGGTGAGAGAGAGAGAAAGGTAAAGGGCAAGACAAGTAAATAATTCAGTGAGGATCGAATAGCAGAGTGACAGAGGCTGTTTCTTGTTTACATCACTGTGATCGGAACAAACACACAAACACTTTTGCTTTAAATTCATATTTAGATTCATTTGTCCACAGCATACAGTGTAAATACATTTGAGGAATAAAAATGACATGATGTCAGACTGTCAGCAGAGCAAATTGGAGCCGATATGCAGACAGATAGAACCAGCCTGTTGATTCCATAATGAATCCTGATACCCGAGTGTCACCTGAGCAGCTGACTCCCAGTCTGTGCACACTGGTGTTGCATTTAGCCACGTACTGCCACTCTTAATGCTGGTTCATCTGGGGCACTGAGGTCCAGCTGGATTTGTGCATTCACTGAAAGACATGGAAAACTTTTGGATGTATCAAGTAGAGAAGCTTGAGGAGGAACAAGCAGCCAAGCAGAAGCAGCAGACAGACCAACATGATGGAGATGAGGTGTGGATGGTTTGAACAGTTCATGATGATTTTTCCATTGGTGTGGCAATGATGGAATCCATTAGCTCAGGAATGTTATGAGGAGTGAAGAGTTCTAGAATTACTCCAAATGATGTGTTTATACCGATGCTGTTAGTTAATATTGTGTTTTTGGAGAACAGGACTTAATTGCCAGATTTTTTTTGTTTTTTACAGAAAAACTATTTGTGACCATGACTCGCTAAATGTCTCGACAAAAGAAATGGTGCTGAGATGAGTCTGTGTCTCATAACTGAGAGAAATGACTTAAAATGAAACCCCTTTGGATTAACCATCAGGTACAGAAGCCTGGCGTCCCTCTGGGCTAATGATAAAAATGGAAGAGGTATTCAGATCATTTACTTCACTGAAATGATACTACATTGTAAAAATACTGTTAAAAGAAAAAAAATCCTGCATTTAGAATTTTTCTTAAAAGTAAAAGTAGAAATTAGCACAATCTACATTAAGTATCAAGTATACGCTTTCTTAATGAGGAATGGTACCTTTCAGTGTGCTGTGTTAAATAACTTATACGGCGGGTTTATTACTATTGATGCGTAGTATCGATGAACAGTAGCTTTATAATGTTGTACTACTTTATATACTGTTGGATTGCTTATAACAATAGCACTATAGTTCAAGTGCCATAGGTTATCTCAAAATAAGTCAGAATGTTGAGACAATGGGTATAACACACAGTTTTAGACACCAAGGCCACTCTGGGCTCCTGTTGTATCATGTTGATTACCTCACTGACTTTAATCTGTTTTACTGACTTGATTGACTCACACACATGTCACCCAGATCACAGGCCCACCCAGATTTCAACATTTTCTCACATTTGTGCCAAAGAGAAAAAAGGTTTGTGCACAGCATGCTCGTCAGAGCTGGAGGAGCTGAGAAGATCAACATGTAATCAGAAGAAAAGCAGGCCACACGTGTCTTTGTTAGAGAGATCTTACAACATTTCTTTGGATTTTTGTGAATTGTTTTCAATGACCTTGCGGACAATATTAACTCTCTGAGAGGGCCAAGCCCGTGTTATACACCTCTCTGATATGCCGTAGCTAATCAGAACACAAACTGTATCTGAGTATTTAGCCTTTGACACACTACAAATTTTCATAAGCCAGATGAAGCACTTTGTGAAACCACAGACTGTATGAAAGATGTAATTCTCATTTCAATTTGTATTTATATATCGCCAGTTCATAACAGTTATTCACAATTCATTTGATTTGCTGCCTCAGTAAACATTTTTCTAATGAGTTTATGGTTTGACTTTAGTTTAAGTCTTCTTTACAGCATCAATACAGCATGATGTTCACTTAGTATGTGGTGGTCCCATCTAGAGTAAAATAAGTGAGAAAGCAGGGTATGCTTTACGACCACTATGTGACTAACCAATCAGAGGTGGGTATTGCCTAAACCTAACCAGAAAGAGGCGTGGTCTTTTCAGAAAATCAAGATGACAATCTTGAAAATACCAAAGTATGGGCTTCAATGGGCAATGGGCGAGCCACAAACCACTGGGTGTCACAGTGGCTACGTCCATTTCTTATTTACAGCCTATGAGTGAAACGTTCTTGTCACTTTTGATGAAACACCTGTGATCATAATTGAAGTGTGTGGTTTCTATTATTATTGGCCTACAGGATGTGTCGTGCTGAACTGTGTTTCTCAGTTATGACATGTGCTGCCTTCTGTCCCACATAAAGGTGATGTGTTGTGATGTTTTGCCTCCAAGCTGTTATTAGTCCCATCTGTGTGTCATCGTACCCTTCCAGCTCACCTCATCACAGCTTGTGTGTTTGTGTTTTTGGTTTTTGGTGTCACATTTAGACTCTGTTAATTACACAACACAGTTCATCTCATTTGGCTCAGTGTTGATGGTGGACATGTGGGGTGCCTGCATTGATTTGAGTGGTCTTGTCTTTCTGCACTTTGCTGGCTTTAATTAGACTCTAAGGTGTCTTTTACACATCCACACTGTCTGTTCAGCGCACAATTAATAACCGCTGCGCTGATCATTTAGACAGTGTCGATCTAACCTGTGTTTTCAGGTGATCGCCAAAATCTACTTAGTGTCCTTCAGGCTTTCCAAAATGCTATGAACATCTGTCGGAAGAGTTGTGTGACTGTCCCCAGTTTAAGTAACATCCACCTGTAAGACCTCCAGTTCTGATGATGAAACCTGATCTGTTTCTTCCACAGCCTTTTCCAATTAGGCGTCCATTGCAGATATGTAGCTCCGTCTTGATTTAAGTTACATATTGGTCTTTGGTCATCTGTGGTACCTGCTTATAGAATTATCTTATCTGCTAGCCTTGCCTGAATGGCTCATGTTGTGCTCTGCAGCTTTTGCCAACATCTGAATTCACAGACTTGAAACACTAAACTATTTTAGTGTATTTTTTTTATCAACTGTAAGATAACTTGGTCTCCAGAGGTCCTGTTTAAAGTGGACTGTTGATGTGTCTTATAGATCGATGTCCGGTGACTCCTGGACCAAAACAGTTCACCATAACTCAATGATTTTTGCAGTCTTGTTGATAGTGTTTGCTTTGTAGCTACATGTTTGTAGCAAAAGTTTGTTGTTTTGACTGTAACACTAAAAGAAGCTGCTCAGAGTGGAGGGGAACAGTGGAGATACATTTCTGCGGGTTGATCACCAGGTGTGACCCCCGTCGCATTACACACAGTCATTTGATCTATTGTGAATATGAAAATATTGATTTGTATACCTTTAGATATAAATGATATGATTGGTCGGACCCCTACAGAAGCCGCCCACATTGAGCCTGGGTCGGTTCGAGGTTTCTTCCCGTTAAAGGGGAGTTCTTCCTGCCACTGTTGCTCAATATAACATCTGATGCTGCTCATGTGGGGATTCTTGAATCCTTAATGTTGAATTCCTGAATCGTTGGGTCTCTCTCTAATTAAAGAGTTTGGTCTAGACCTGCTCTTTATGGAAAGAGTCTTGAGATAACGCTGTTGTGATTTGGCGCTATATAAATAAAGATTGATTGATTGATTGATTGATTGGTCAAGTATATGAGGACCGCGAAGCTCACATTATACATTCTTTGTCCATGTGATGTACATTTCATCATGTGCCCACATATGTCCACTATATTTGGATGTCTCTGTGCAGCCCAACATGTATGACCACGCAGACTGTACAATGTGCAGAGCCTTTAGTGAGCATGCTCACCGATGGATCAGGGCATCCTTAGAAGGCTAGTCTGTGATGTCACTCCCAAACATGCTGCCTCAGCCTTCATATCTCCTTCATGGAATAGTGACTCTCAAACTCACACAGACACACTAGCACAATTTTGGTTATTTTGCTTCCTGTTTGAAGTGACTGGAAGCAAAGGAACGTTTACCATTGTAGGTTCATTCATTTTTTTTGAACACTTTTGCATTAAAGTGATGCTTGGTTCTGATTTAAGGATTTCAATTAACAGAATGTATTGTGGTTTGTGTCCCCACTTCGTATTCTCTCCCTGCAGTCTCCTGGTTCAGGTTCGCCTTCTCCTCCAGGAGCAGAGTCATCCAGCAGACATCTGCTGCAGGACGACAGCTTTGAAACTTCTCCCTCCAGTAAAGAGGTGAGTTCAGCATTTTATGATTCATTACATTCTCACTGCCCTCACTCTTATTTTCACTTTTGCATATCAAGTTGAAGTTATAGTTTTTGAAAAAATATTTCTTCTTTCTTTTTATTAATAGTCCAGGAGAAGCCTTGCATCCTTCCCCACATATGTAGAAGGTGAGTGCTTCATCCACTGCAGACATTTCCAAACTGTGAAGTGCAGATAAAACCTTTGTCAAGAGGCTAGGTGGGTGGTTTTCTCAGAGCTCTGGGGGCTGGTTGTCAAACCTGTGACGTCCATTAGATGTTACATTCACAGTAAGTTGTTCTGAAACTATTTACTAAAAGCTAGACACTGTTAATTCCTTTATTGTCCTTAAAGAGAATTCAAACAAACTACCATCACCCACTTTCATGGTTTGAATAATTAAACAAATGCAGTGAGTATTATAGAGATGGAAATTCTTTCATTTTACCACTGGTTTGGTGCCTTGAGCTTGAAAAACTTCAAGAACAGTTGCAAATGTTTTTAAAATCATAATTCTTTACTGAAACCCTTGATGACTATAGGGACAGGTAACTCCATGTGTTAGAGTGTCTTTGATGGTTAATAATTGACTGTGTGCACTTCATGATGGTGGAGGTGAGCACTGCCAGGCAGTAGAGAGTGTTTGTCTTGTTGGGGACAGGGACAATGAAGAGCGGGGTCCTGAGCCTTTTGTACCTCCTCAGCCAGCCAGTTATGAATGAAGATTATGTATCAGTAAGCAGCCGATCCAAACCTGCAGCAGCAGACACAATCGGATGCAAGATCTTGAAAGCTGAGCCTGCAAGAAGAATGTGAGAATCTACTTGTGCAGATAGTTATTTCCAGAAATTAGAAATAAGAGGTGACTTTACACTGAACAAGTGCCCCTGACATTTGCGCTGAAGAAACAAAAAGTGCTTTATGCTTCCTGGGCAAAAAAGGCATTCGGGTTAATGACCAATAGATTTATTTTGAGGGTCATGAAATATGAAAAATGTACCATGACCTAAGGAATACGCAGAACACGAAGTGAGAAAACTGCTTCAAAACAGAAAATCAAGGCATGTATTATATTCTTTGCCAAACTAAAAATATTTGGAAAGGGTAAGAACAGTTAGATTTCTGACAGGCCTTAAGACACTGCAGGTGGATTATGAGAGAATTAATTTGGGGCTTCAAGTGAAGAAACCCAACTTGGGGTGCAAGCAGTGGGATTGCAGATATTCTGTTATACAAAGAGGAGATCACCAGAGAGTGATCTGATGGATGGAGGAAGGGCACTAGTGGACTTGGAATATGAATTTATGTCCTAGCTTTTGTCATCTCTCACCTGCCACTCAACACTACGGTGCTCCTCAGAACCCTGCACTGGCTCTCAGTGGCTACTTGGCTCTGTTCCAAGACACTGGTACTTGCGTACTGTGCTATGCAACAGGCCCATTCTACAGCCAGGACAGGGTCAAACCATACAACCCAGCTTTTCCATTATGCTCTGTTACCACCAGTCCGGTTGCCACTCCCCCACTACAACAGAGGCCCACCTACAGCTCATCAGTGTCACCACTGTTTGCTGCCCTGGCTCTACAATGGGGTTTTTGTCTTTGAATCCACTGTATTTGAAATACTTACAGTGCCCCTCTGTAGTATATATAGTGGATTTACGTTAGTTAGTATGTGGCTTGTCCCACCTCTACACAGTAACTAAAGTACGATAAAATAAGTGAGAAGCACATTCGAAGTGCCCTGTAGTCCAACTAGTAAAACGTGCATTTTGTGTTGCTCAGAATTGCTGATATTCTTACAATATACTTGAGGTTTCCATGAGAGCAGTCTGATCAATATTAACTCTGTCTATAGATAGATTATGTCATCCTGACACATGGACACAGACAACCATTCACGCTCACACTCACACTCACACCTAGGGGCAATTCAGAGTCACCAATAAACCTGCATGTCTTTGGACAGTTCAGCTTTTTATGTTTCCTGAATATATTCTTCCATATTTCTAGTGATTCAGGTATCTTCAGTTCATTCTCCAATCATACTCATTGTTAACATATTGATTAGTACAGCTTACCATAGGTTATAAAGTTATTTAGTGACATTGAGCGACTGTCCTCCCTCCAGTCCCAGGCCCATGTGACCCAGAGGACCTGATCGATGGGATCATCTTCGCAGCCAACTACCTGGGTTCCACCCAGCTGCTCTCGGATAAGACACCATCCAAGAACATCCGCATGATGCAAGCACAGGAGGCCGTCAGCCGCATCAAGGTGAGAAAGCACTCATTCACACACGGGTCTTCAGTGTGTGTGTTTTTACACACGCCTCAAGTCATTTTGTAAACTCCAGCAGTCAGCTGCATTTTGGTTTTGAACTGAAACAGAATAAATAAACACACAGGGACAAAACCTCCAGTGTTCTCTATATGTTTTATATATTATATACATTATTATTATTATTACTAAAACCCCTTATTTTAAGTTTTGTTGCATAACCAGTTGTATAAGTTACACACTTTTATTAAATTACAGTCTCAAATCAGTTGTTTAGAAGGAAACAAGTAGGAAAGAGTAGAATTGGGAAAAATGGTACTCCAAATAGGAAATATGAAATTGTTGTGACAACAATATATCCTGAAATGACACTTTGAACATGAAATGGAAAAGTTTCAGTGAAAATTCTCAATCCTTTGACACTCAAAGAAGAGCTTTTATATGATATATGAATAAAGATTAGCTATGATGAGTGACTTTCTGTTGGCTAGTGTGAACATGTACAAACTAATGCAGAATGTTTTTAATGTTTATCTTCATACAAAGTTGATAGTGTTGTTGAATGTAATATTCATGCGTTTACCTGTGACTGTTTCACTCCCGTCCTGTCACATGACCAGGGTCCTTCCGTTCCCAACCCCACCCATCACTTGTTCGGTCCATGGCTTACCGTAAGGCAGCGAATCCAGCCTCAGATAAACACACAGAGCATTCAGCCACATGTACACAACACTTCTGGACACCTTCAGTGAACTCACTAACATCCATTTAAATCTACTGAATGCATTCCCTTCCTCATAAAACTTTTGCAAAGCCAATTTTAGGAACATTTCTTCAGATAATGTGCAGATTCATTCAGTTCTACAAGCCGCACCTCATTGTATTTGCGAAACACTGCTGAAAACTTATTATATCACTAATGTTAGCATTCTGCCATCTCAGCTGTTGCCCATTAGTAACACAGTCAGATGAAGAAGCTCTCGTTCATACATTAATCTCCACAAACATTTTCAGGTCTTCCTTATTGCAACACAAGCAAACGCCACCCGATCCAAAATGCAGCCACTACGAATTTTACAGGAACCAGAAAGTGTCAACACATAACACAGATTCTGTCCTCACTTCACAGGCTCCCCTTTCATTCGGGTCAGCAATAAGCTGCTACTTATTACAGGCCCTCCTCTCCCTCACATACACTCAGATCACTGGGCAGAGGGTATCTGCTTTGTTTCTGTGTGTTACAGGCCAGTTATCTGTAATCTGTGTTACACAGAGACACTTGTAGACTTAGATTTCTTTATTTTAGCTTCAAATGTTTTGATTTATAGCTCAGTAACCTATATCATGTGGCTATAAACATAAAGCCTACACATGAAAATGTTGCCATATTCTGCATTTTGAATTTTACTGCTGCCTAATTTTGTAACCTGCAACTGTTGGAAAACTACAATATGTCATCATATTGCTGTAATGAGTTTTGTTTTATAGGTAAAAGGTGCTTTTGATTTGATTTTAAAAGCTGGAACACACATTTCCAAATAATTACACAGTCCAAACAGCCAATTAAACAACTCACTCCTGCAGGATCATTTCAGTGAGGCATCACTCAGCATCTCCGCTGTAGCTCTCTGGAGTTTCTCCTTGGTGTGCTGCATCACTGTCCTCTCTGTGTGATATCACTTTGACCCTCCAACGCTTGTCCCAATCTGCCAATATAAACTCCCTTATGTTAAAAAATTTATTTAAGTAAAAGGACATCTTGAAATTCTGGCGCAGGTTTTCTGCTTGAGTGAGCCGAGCCGACCAGCTCGAGCTGTGTGAGTTTAGTTCAACAAGAGTATGAATGTACTCAGAACCCATAATGAATTACTCCTTCATAAGATTAGACCAGCGATCAGACAGATGTGTACAGCTGATGTACCTAATCATCTGAGTCGTCTCATACATGTTAGCCAACATGATAGTCTGTCTTTGCCCAAGGAGTCTGAAGCTTTTCCCACTTGAAAGGACAGAAGAGCTGAACTGTGTGGTGATGGAGTTCTGTACAGAAAGTGCTGAGAGTCAGCTTCTCAGTCTCTTGTGGGGCCAAAACAACAGAGACACCTGCTGGTACATGAAGGCTAATGCAAATACATGTTATCTTAATACTGATATGGTGGCATAGCAAAGGTTTCCATTAGTGCACACTGTTGAAGTAGTATGAATAGAGAGTGTGTTGGCTGAGGCTGTGAAGTATCCTTCAGCCAGATGGTTATATGGACAGCCAAGGGTTAGGGGACTCTTTCCTATAGTCAATCTGGCTGTTTTTGAGAAGGTGGAAGGTTTAGAAACCTGTTCATTGTTCATTTTGAGGTGTTGATCTGTGAACATCCAGGATGACTGATGTAAACCAGACTGATCAGCTCACCGAGTGTTCAGATAATCCCATGAATCGCCACCTGTCCATACTGCCAAACATTTAAACTACACATTATACAGTAGATACAAAATGAATCATGATCCTGCAGCTCGACGGCCTCCTAGGATCGGTCTAATTGTGGCTTTTCAGATGTGTTCTGGCCCATATACTGTATGTCTGCCCATTAGCAGCTCTCAGCACAGATCTGGGCAGTAACATACAGCCAAATGTGATGCTTCCTTTATCACAAATCTGGCATGAGTCTAAAAGGAATGAAATCTGTCCAGAATACACCAGTAACATCATAGGTACAAACAAGGTAAGATGATAAATGTATTTTAAATGAAATTGTCAGTTTTGAACAGGCCAAAAATGAGGTCCAAAATTAAACTACAGTAACTTCTCCACCTCATTGATCACCATGATCGTAAAATGAAAGTATTCTCTTCGTCAGTTCTTTTCTTGGTATACATTTAACCCATTAACATTAATGTCTGCCCTTTAAATTCTGTTGCAGGTTCAGTTTTGAAGCCAGAAGTCAGTAGTATCATTTTAATCTCAAGATTCAATGAATTCATTGATACCAAACATGTCATGCTAGCTTGCATGATTGTTGTAATAACTTTGAGCTTCTACTTGATGAGCTCACCTTGTTTCACGTCCTTGGTGACATGTGAGGGAGGGCTATGTGCTACATAATGTTAAGCTATGCTAGGTAATATTGAGAGATATAATGCCATATGACATTGTGGCTATGAAGCTGATTCATTTATGATAGACAATGAAAATGTGCTCCCAGATATTCCTGCCTTCAATCTAAATAACAGCTTATATCAGCTGAAATCAATATTAAACTGTGTTACTTCATCTCTCTTTTGAAAGAAATGAGTGATTACTAGTGCAGGGATGGGCTAAACTTGTTTGTGCCTTTTGTAAGGGGTGAGAGGGGCCTTAGGGAGCCACCACTGTTGCTTCCAACCAATGTATCCAGTCCACCTTAATTTAGTTAGATGCAAATTACCTGCAAATAAAAAAGACATTTCATAGTATGAACTTTGTGGGCCCTCCTTGTGTTGGGGCCCTGGTAATCAATCCTATTTTCCCTCCACTGCAACGCCACTTTCAGTGCCATTACTTGGAGTGATTCTCTGATGCTTGACACATTATTTTGTTTTAATTTTATTACTTTGTTGAAATGAACAACAGGGCATGCAGGCCACCTGAGCACGGGTGGGCGGAGAGTGGCCTTCTTTACGCACTGCACATTCATACCAGTTACAACAATACAAGCAATCTTTTGCACATGAGCACACCAACTCAGTGAGAACAAAATAACACACACTGTTTTTTTTTTACATCTAACATACACTGAAAACATCCCCGCCTCCCTCCCTCAGTTTCTCCTGTGCACTGCTCTAACCCGTTACTCTCCTGTCTGCTTTATTCCATGCTTGGCAGACGGCCCAGAAATTAGCCCAGAACAGGAAGAAGGTGCAGTACCTACATACCAATCTCGTCCTTTGCACAGCACAGCATCTGTTTTTCCTCTGCTTGGCTCTTTGTCTCTTTCTGTGTCGGCCTGTGTGTATCATTGTCCTATCCCTTGTGTTCTCTTCAGAGTCAGATTAATTGTTGGTATTTTCCTGAATCCAGCAACCAGCTTTGTATTGTTGAAAGTGATGTTCATTGTTTTGGTCCCTCCCTTGGGTCTCCAGTCCCCTCACCATTTGCATATCATTTTGTGACACCCATGATTTGTAAAAAATATAGTTTTTTGTCAAACTGGTCAACTGCTTGTCGTGGAAGGAATCCAGTTGCTGGATGCAGGAAACAGCTGTAATCCCTCTGACACTGTGAGGTCGTACATGGTTTGTGTTGTGCAGTGTGCTTTCTATCTGCTGATAATGATTCTGCATTTGTAGTAATATTATGTATGGCTGTACATAACTTACATGCTCTTGGTTGCCCGACCTACCCAGAGTCTGATGATCAAATGCAAATGTCAAATCATCTTTCTGTGTCTAGTATAGACAGAGTTTTGGGACGTGAAAGTGAGAGTCCATTGTCATTCTAGCAGCTCTGTGAGACTGTGATTAGGCACCATCTGATGATTAACATTTAGGTTAGTCAGCATGCTAACATGCTCAATCACAATGATAACATGCTAATGCTGTGTGGGTAATGTTTACCATGGTTAGCATGCAAACAGGAAGGGATTCATTAAAGTCAGTTGGGTTCATCCCCAGAGGACCATGTACCAAAGCTACATTTTGGTGGCGTAGCAAAAAGTCTGAATCTTAAACATTATTTTGCAATTTTATGTTGTTGAAGCATGTGTGGAAAAGTTTGAAAAGCAGAGCAGCAAGGGGTGGAGCTATAAAGTAAAGGCACTTACTCAAGTACTTTACTTGGCTGCTTTATACTACATTTCTACTACTTCTGCTCCACTACCTTTATATATGACTGATGATTAGCTACTTTGCTTTTATATGCTTACTTATAATTAGCTTTTATTTAAATGACCTTTTAGGATATGATGTGTTCATGGTGAGTAAACGACCCAACAGTATATCAACAGTTAAAATGAGCTGCCACAACATTAAAATTAGTACTGAAGACCATAACACAATAATGTCATTTCTGTCAGCCACCTCACATGGTATGGATTTTGTGAATGTAGAGTATGTACAGTGCTGATATTTGCTGGTAGGGCTCTGGACTCGTCACAAGGAAACACGAGGATACTGCGGTGGAGGCGGGACTTTTGAAGTGGTATATGAACTATAGTATAGGCCTATAATATCAGTGACCATGATAAGCGCCATGATCTCAGTCCTTGTACTAAGCTAGGCTGAACTTGTCCTGGATCTCTGTACTTGACATACACAGAGAAGAAGTGAATATGTTATACACTCCGGCAAAGACAGCAAGAACTATATTTCCCAAAATGTTGAACTGTTCCTTAAACAGTCACACGACATACTGCAGAAAGTGATCTGCTGATCCAGTAAAGACACACTTTCACTGTAATTTGCAGTCAGCATAGGCACAGTTTCAGGCTGACTTACTGTTTTACCATGATAGCTGCTTAGCAGCTCCATTATGTGTCTATAATAAGTGCCACCAACCATTTGTGATCCTCAATGACAGCTGCAGCTGAACTGTTAGTTGTATATGAGATTTCTTGCAAGGTGAGGTGAGTGAAAGCAGAAATAAGTACAAGCCATTGGCCACCTCAAAGTACCGTACTATGTTTGCCTGCATTAGTCCGTTAACCTAATATATTTCACATTAGATTACAGATAGCAAACAGATTACATTTGGACGTTTAAATGTTAGTCTGCCTTTCCTGGCATTGCTTTCCGTTGATTTGAGTACAGTCCACATTTCACCGTGGCATGTCTGAGCTTCCAACAGCATTAGCATGCAATTCTAACATAACATAGGAATAAAAGCAGGCTGGATGTGGGCTGCCCTCCCTCTGCCTGCCTCTATCTGTTGTGCTCTCATAGACATTGCTTGTGTACATGAATTACTAAGACGTGCTCTCAAATTACTGTCAAGTTATTATTGCAGTGTTGTTATCAGTGTCAGTTAGTGAGGAGCACACTGGCTGTTAGCAGCTGGCTAGCAGTGTCCATTCATTCATTATATTGTTGTTTGGTTATAACATAGCATTTGTCCCTGTCTCCTTGTTAGGGAGGTCCATAGTTTTCATAAAAATGAAATGAATGAATGTCTGGAAATCATAAAAGTAAAAGGAACTGTGGTCCTCTTGACAATCTTGCATACACAGTGTAGTCTGTGCTTTGTTCTACAGTCCCATAGTAAATATATCTGTAAATCTGTGAATAATATATGGTATGATTTGTAGCAAATAGACTAAAACATGCAAAAAATACACTGCTGCATTTTTTTTTACGTGTCGTATTTAAAGCTAACAGATACGATGTGTCCTGAATCAATACTGGCATTCAGAGATCAAGTCACAAAACGTTAGAGTAACCACCATCTTCATATCTTCGTGTCTTGATGACGACTGTAAGAGTTGTTCAAATGTTCAACACAGCTCAGACAAACAGAACTCCTAAAACGTGGTGAATGGCATATGTGAAGGCCCATACAACTTTCCTTTACATCACTGCTTCCCATTTTCTTAAGCATGCTGTAGAAATGTTTGGATGTATATTTTGCTTCCCTCCAGATAGCCAGTGATACTTACACTGTCACTTTAACGTACAATAAAAAGTCAGTGACTTAAAGGAATAGTTCAGCATTTTTGGGAAACATATCTATTCACTTTCTTCTAGAGAGTAAGATGAGGGGATCGCAACACTAATGTTTTCCAACTTTTGCAATAACAAAAGCACGTGTGATACTGACCCAAACTTTGTATGTAGATTTAATTAACATTTTGGCCTTTCGTGTTGGTTCTAATGTTTTCGTCTGTCTGTTTTGCTCTTTTTTTCCTTTTCTTTAATGAATGTGTGTCTAAATGCTTTGTGTATGTGGTTGTGTATATGTGTGTGTAGGCCCCTGAGGGTGAGCCTCAGCCCATGACAGAGGTGGATCTCTTCATCTCTACTCAGAGAATCAAAGTGCTCAACGCTGACTCCCAGGTATCGATTCTGGCTGCTGTACAACACACAAAGGACCTTCATATCAGCGTCAGTTTAAGCATTGCGTCTCTGCTGCTTACCAGCCAATCATATTATTATGAGTGAACTCCCTGGCACGCAAACCTCACCCTCTTTCACCTCTGTTTCCCAGGTGCAGCGATAGATAATCCAACACATGGATATTCTTTGTTGCGTGTTGATGATGGTGAAAGAGTATTGCTTCCTATTGTACAAAAGGGTTTGCATGTGTTTCACAGATACTATTAAATGAATAAGAAATTAAAAGACGAAAACGCAAAGTTGAGGAGGAGGTTGGCTCATGGCAGCACAATCAGAGAGGCATGGAGTTAAAGGTGTTCCCCCAGAGATTGGGAAGAAATAGCATTAGTGGCTTCGGACATCTACAACCAATGGAGAAAATACATATTTTACCTACTAGATTTAGATGGTTTAAGGACTGTTTTGGCTCTCTGACCACCAGGAGACCATGATGGACCACCCTTTGCGGACCATTTCCTACATTGCTGACATTGGCAACATTGTGGTTCTAATGGCCCGGCGCAGGATGCCTCGACCTGACTCTCAGGAGAACGTGGAGGCGTCAGAACCTGGTCAAGATAGCAAGCGGCAATACAAGATGATATGCCACGTGTTTGAGTCTGAGGATGTGAGTCCAATAGCAGTTCTACAATGTTTTTGCTTATCAAAAGGGACAATATTGAATTTTTATGATGTTCACTTTGACAAGTTAGGGTCTATTTCTCCGTCTCATCCATCTTCGTCCTCTAGGCCCAGTTGATTGCTCAGTCCATCGGGCAGGCCTTCAGTGTGGCTTACCAGGAGTTCCTACGGGCCAATGGCATTAACCCTGAGGATCTGAGCCAGAAGGAGTACAGTGACCTGCTCAACACTCAGGACATGTACAATGATGACCTCATCCACTTCTCCAAGTCTGAGAACTGCAAAGATGTAAGGCTGATAAAATAAATTAAAAAAAACAAAGTCAATTATCATTTTCTTTACCACTGCTGCTGCTATATTTATATGTATATACTGTTGCTACTTAGAAATTCCACATTCTGGAGAGGGTTCTGCTCTCATTGCCAGCTGTCAGTCATGTTTACATTAATGCATTAAATATTAAATATGCATTAAAACTAGACTATTTGATATTATTTAATGTAATATTAGATGATGTTTTTACATTATACTGTGGAAAGTTCTATTTAAGAAAATGAGAAGTCATACTTGATGTTACTCTGAGTTTTAAATGGTTTTGTGTTTCTTCTTGGCCTGCCTGCTCTCACCTCAGGTGTTCATAGAGAAAGCTAAGGGGGAGATTCTGGGTGTGGTCATTGTGGAGAGTGGGTGGGGCTCTATCCTGCCCACTGTCATCATTGCCAACATGATGCATGCTGGGCCGGCCGAAAGATCTGGTAGAGTAAACATAGGGGATCAGATCATGTCCATTAATGGGACCAGTCTGGTGGGACTGCCGCTGTCCACCTGCCAGAGCATCATCAAGGTATGTGTATGAAGACATAACGGATATTATGATTGAAGATACTGTTTAGAAGGGGCAAAGCGTTTGCCTACCACTACACAGACCCTGGAATCATATCAGTGTCTGGTTGTGTTTCCACAAAACATTTAAGTATTTACATACTTAATATTTAAGTATTTACCACCTAGCCACCGAACGCTCAGGCTGTAAAGAGGCCAAAACAAGCGTAACATAATCCTGTCACTTGTATTTAAAAGATATGTGGAGTTTTGTACAGTCTGTAGTCTGTCTGTCTTAGGATCTTTGATTGTAGCAGGTAAAAAGAGAGTTGAAAGGATCAAGGTGTCATAAATGGCTATTTTAGACACAATCTAAGCTTTGTGAAGCTGATAAAAGCAAACTGCAAGTTTATGGTGACTGAAATGTATGTTAGGAAGTTTTTACCTACAGGTTTAGTAATACAAATACTGATATATATGCTGAGGGAGTATTTGTCTTGTCATTAATAAAATGACTTAGTCTGAGGGAGACAGAAATTGGTTTCAGACTTGCTATAAAAGAGGTTGTGATTGCAGTGATGGATCAACACTGGAATGTCTCTACCATCTCCCCGTGAAGTGATATACACATCACTTTTTGGCATTTCACTGATACCATTATGCTTTCTTTATGTAGGGTCTGAAGAACCAGTCTCGCATCAAGCTGAACATCGTCAGATGTCCCCCAGTGACCACTGTACTTATCAGACGGCCAGACCTTCGCTACCAGCTGGGCTTCAGCGTCCAGAATGGCATTGTGGGTAGCCATGTGATTCATTTGAAATGAAACTTGCAGTTCTGTTACTTGTAGAAGTGACGTTTGATTTATGATCCATCTCTTTGACAGATCTGTAGCCTTATGCGCGGGGGCATCGCTGAACGGGGTGGGGTCAGAGTGGGTCACCGCATCATCGAGATCAACAGCCAGAGCGTGGTGGCCACGCCCCATGAAAAAATTGTCCACATCCTATCCAATGCTGTGGGAGAGGTGAGACATCACATGGACATGATAAACAATGTGTTCTGGATCATGGGCTGAGTGAAGTTACTGCATGCAAGAACAAGTTTCAGTGCTTACCAAAGCCCTCCTGCTGTTTACCACCAAGGGGAAATGATTTACGGTTATCATTGTATGGCCATATATATTATTGATGACATGATTATTAGACTTATGAACAGTGAATTAAACAGCTTAGTGACTGAAAAGAACAAACAGCATCAAATGTCTCCTAATTAGCTTTTCAGCAAGGACTACCAACTGTGCTGTTTGCTTGGTTATAAACAGCAACAGCAGTTACATGACACCCAAAGATGGATGCCAGTGCACCCGCTGGAAGTAGCCCAGCACTTAGTGCATGCATCCCGAACTCCCAGCACAGTGTCCGAGGTCAGAAGAATCCAAAACAATTCAGTTTCAGTTTAGTTTATTTGAAAGGGGACAATACAATTTCATAAAACACATGATTACACATGGTTAAAAAAGCCAGAGTTAGCCAGAAGGCTAGTTTTCATCTGTTTCATCTGTAGTCCCCTGGCCATGATGTAAAAAAGCAGTAAAATACATCTACAAGAGAAAAACATGGTTAGACACTTGATAGGGCACTAATGTAACAAATAACACATGCATAACAAACTGTTAAGAAAGCACAGAGCACACAATACCTATACAATATAATACAAGATACATATTCAAACACTTACTATACAATTAAGAGAGAATAAGACATCACAACATAACATTTGATCACAACATCAAAACATCACATCAGTTGATTGTAATTACTGTACATAGACATATTCATTTACTCAACCATAAAATGAGCCTAGTTATACTTTACTACATTAATATATCTTAATGCTCTACAGTAAGAGAAATGAGAGGAATCTTGATATATAACACAACATTTGTGAGTTAGTTCAGGCAGACAACTCTCCACACCCTGTACCAACCACAAACGGGGAAAACATATTTAATCATCACTCCCCTGTATCTCATGTCATCATATCTGTGGGGAAGCCAAACTTTAAATATGTTCTGCTGTTGTAATACACCTTTCAAGCAGTCCTACATGTGTTGTCTGACTGAAATACCATCGAAACAGTACTGCAGTACTACATTTTAGTAAAAACTGCAGTATCCAGCTGTTCCAGGAAACTACTGAACCTTTAGGTAAACCTATATACCATTTATTTGCTTTTAAGTCTTTAGTAGGAACAAATGGGCTTGGGACTGAGACAGACAGAGTAGGAAAGGTCTGAAGGAGACAGACTCACACATTGTTGTTTCTTGATGATTTGGTCATGTGATTTGTTGACTGTAATGAAAAAGTAAAATATCTACAGTCTTATATTATAAAACAATGTGATGAGTGATTAAAAAAAAATACCTTCCCTTTTCTAAACATGTTCTAAAGACATCCTATTTACACCTTTGTCATCAGTCTTTTGGTCATTGGTTCTTTCATGGGTTTTTTTAACATGAAAAACTATAGAATCACACCAGTGTTATCGTTTACAATCTAGTGACCAGATTTCCCCAGTGCATTAATGCTTCAAAGGAAAAGTTAACAGTTCCTTGAGCTTTCCTTAGCAACATCCGTAGGAGAAACCTAACTCAGTTATGGCTGTGTTGTTTGCTCTGTCTAACTCTCATACTGAGTGGGGACATTGAAAATTGAGAGCCCAGAGAAAAGCATCACAAATAGAACTGTGCCGTTATTACAACAGTGCTAATGGTGACTCACCTTTCACACTTGTTCTCCAAAGGCATTTCTTATTAATACTTCTATGAACTGAATGCTTTCTCCTTTGTGTGACTGTCTCAGATCCACATGAAGACCATGCCTGCAGCCATGTACCGCCTGCTGACTGCCCAGGAGCAGCCTGTTTACATTTAACAAGACAAAGCCCTCACCTCATACACCCTTTAAACTTCCTGCAATCAGCTGTCAGTCCCCAAGCCGACCTCTTCTGCTCAACCCAGTGCTCATCCTGTGCCCGTCTGTCCACAGCTGCTGGACTAGTGTGGGCTGTTAGTAGGGTTGCTCTGTCGCTCAGCCTCGTCTTGAAGTAACAACAAGATAGAAACAGAAATGATCCATCTGTGTTCACTAAAAGATTAGTTTGTGTAAGGTACGGTACAATTAGTGAGAGGGTGTTTCCCCCTGATGCATTTCAGAGCCCAGAATCCTAAAATGTTCTTCCTGGTTCACTCAGCACACACTTTCAAACTTGGGAGCACTATAACAATTCAAGTGTATTGTTTTTTTATTTTTACTTTAGTCACCTGAGTTTGGTGACAATCTTTGTCGTTGTTAAATAACAAAAATTAGAACTTCTCGCACAGTAGAAACTTTATTTTTATGAGCTGGGATCTGAACCCTGACAGGACTTGAAGGCAATATGCACAACGAACCCTGACTTTCACACCCTGACTGGACTTTCTGCCAAGCTGCTATTTCACTCACAAAACACTGCCTGTGTCTATTTTTGTCTGCCTACAAATCTTTTATGTTGAGGAAATCTCTTTTGTGCATTTTTTGAGTATTTCGCACACTCACGTAGCTACTTTTCATCGAGCGCTTTCACTCTCAGCTCTCCCTCCTGCTACTGTAATCCACTCGATATGCTCTGCGTTGTTCTATTCACAACACAGAGCTCTCCACATAGGGAGTATGTGAATCTTGCTGACAAATTAGTGTGTGAGAACACACTCCCGTCATCACATTCCACACATTTGCTGGATAGTTGCAGAGTTGACACTGCAGCTCCATTTTCGACTCCACATTTCCAACAGGCAGAGCTTTCCAACTGCATTGTAGTCGATTATTACAGTAGTTGTACTTTGTCTGATTTCAGGGTCCTCTGTACATAGCATCAGCAGTAGCTCCAGTCAGCATGTAACAACCCCATTATTTAATTAATAGTCCTCTAACACCGCAGACCGCTGTCCAACCAGGGTGTCCAAACATAGAGTTGACGCACATGAGACCTCATTATAGAAAGCCTGATGACGTACGGTTTTCCTCTGTCATGGTATTTGCAAAAGATGCAGAAATGGAATGCGAGTCAAAAATACCCTACGGTGATAAATATACATGAAACACTATTCTGCCTTTTATATTGCACACAAAAGGTACCAGGGAACCAAGAGTTATTTATTTGGCTTCAGTAGAAAACGTGTTTTGTTCATTGTCGGTTGGATAATGTAAATAGTGAAGAGTAGTGGAGTGAGCGGACTGCATCATGCTACCACATGTAGATGTACAGAGCACCATACTGCACGGTGTGCGATTGCATAGTCCATTTCTTTAATGTAGTGTTTACGGGCTCTGCACTGCCTTAAGGGTGCACACTAAACACTGCTTGTAGCAAACACAATACAGTAACACTCAAACATACGAGCTACATTGAATTCTCAAGCGATAGCTGGAGGCATGTGTGGCATGAACAAATAAAGGCCAGCCCCTTCCATTTGTGCACTAATCCCATCAGTACAGCAGTCACATCATACTCACCACCCTGCTACCCTCACTTTCTCTTTTGAACACAAATCAGTACGAATAATAATTTAAGTCCTGTTTCTATTAAGAACCTCTGTCGAATAGAGGCTTTATTATCTCTGTATTTGAGATAAAAATGAGCCTGGACATGTTTGAGAATTTACAGTAACCAAGGTGTAGCTTTTAACAAATTGAAGTCACAAGAAACAGTGTAATTGTTCTGTTAATACATTTCCATTAATCAAGTAAATGCCAGAGATATATTTACAGTAATCACCAAAGACATCTTCCATACAGTTTTTTTTTTTACATGTAGCATCATTTTATAACCAAAAATTGGAATCTTTGAATGGCTGTTTTACTTTATTTTGAGTTTAATGTGACATTTTTAATGGAATCACAGTGAATGATGGCAACTGAGTCATTATCAGTGGGAAGACAGAGTGGTAGGAGGGGCATTTTACATGAATGGGAAATATATTATCAGGATTATTACACTATTTTGAGTTATGAAGGTGATAGCTGTAACACAGCTGATTGTACAGTTCAGTTTAGTTTTCTCTCAATGAAATAGTTTTGTACTCTGACAAAGTTGTATTTTCTCTACAGTTGCTGCCACTGACTGTGCAGAGCGGCAATGGAGTGCAGGGGTATTCATTCTGTCTTCAGATTTCACAGTGTAGTCATACAGTCAGTAATAATAGAGAAGGGCAGCGGCTCAGCAAACATTCATTACAATAGAATTCAATGTCCACCAAAGCTGCACTGCAGTCTGTTTAGTTTTCCCTTAACAGTCACTTTTCTGTTCCTACAATTCTTGCAACTGAAAAGTGCAATGGGTAGCTGTATTTATTTTGAAAAAAAAACTCTGAGATTCTTTTTTCCGATTTTATTTCTTATTTAGATGTTTTGGTGGACATTTGATATACTGTGTATTTAAACACAGTATAGCAGTATAGCAGCCTTTAAATGTAATGGTGCTTATGATAAGGCTGGATATATAATGACAACATGGCTGTATCTTTAAATAACAGTGTTATTACACAACGGCAGCCTCTCAGAATTGCTGCTCCCAGCCAAAATGTCTCTTGGCTGCCAGCAGGCTAGGACAAAGTTTCAGGCCAATTCCAACTACAAACTACATATTCTTTCCATTACTGCGGGCCATTTTCAGATCAATATCATTTTCAACCCGCGAAAATGTTAAACTTGGGTGGGACAATCCTTTAGAGAGAGGACTGTACAGGTTTCCAGTACTTTGGCTTTTCGTCCCTACCTTCTTTTGAAGACATGCGTAGAACATGTTAATGCTGTCAAAGTGAGCGTTTGAATGTGCACAAATGTATATTGCAACTGAAACACAAGTAAGCCCCTTTTAAACCACTAAGCACCACTTAATGAACACGTTGATTTTCAGAAGCTAGAGGTCAGCGGTCAGATCAAAACAGTTTTTTCTATCTCAAAATAGAAAGAAAGGATTTATATATCATTGCAGTTACAAAAAATGTCCATGAGCCATTGTTCTACATGTAAAAATTAGGCAAGCTGATTGGTTGAACAGAAAGAGGACATCGTTTAAGGACACAGAAAGAGGACACAGAGTTAAAAATACAGAGCTGTTACACTGTATAGTGTTATATATAGCCACCTTTGACTTTGATGACAGCTTTGCACACTCTCTGCATTCTCTCAGTCAGCTTCACGAGGTCGTCACCTGGGATGGTTTTCCAACAGTCATGAAGGAGTTCCCAGAGGTGCTGAGTACTTGTTGGCTGCTTTTCCTTCACTCTGCGATCCAACTCGTCCCAAACCATCTTAGTTGGGTTAAGGTGGGGTGATTGTGGAGGCCTGGTCATGTGATGCAGCACTCCTTCTCAGTCAAACAGCCCTCACACAGCCTGGAGGAGTGTTTGGGCTCATTGTCCTGTTAAAAAACAAACTAAGCACAAACCAGACGGGATGGCATGTCGCTGCAGAATGCTATGGTAGCCATGGTTAAATGTGCCTTGAATTTTGAATAAATTACCAGCAGTGTCACCAGCAAAGCCCCCCCACACCATCACACCTCCTCCTCCATGCTTCATGGTGGGAACCGCACATGTAGAAACCATCCGCTCACCTTTTCTGCATCTCTCTTAAGACGTGGCAGTTGGAACCAGAAATCTCAAATTTGGACTCATCAGACCAGAGTACAGATTTCCACTGGTCTAATGTCCATTCCTTGTGTTTCTTGGCTCAAGCAATTGTTAATGTGTGGTTTCTGGGGCTGGTAACTCAGATGAACTTATCTTCTGCAGCAGAGATAACTCTTGGTCTTCCTCTCCTGGGGTGGTCCTCATGAGAGCCAGTCTCAACATAGCGTTTGATGGCTTGCACTGCACTTGAGGACGCATTCAAAGTTCTTGAAATTGTCCAAACTAAGTGACCTTCATGTGTTACAGTAACGATAGACTGTTGTTGCTCTTTACCTAATTGAGTGGTTCTTCCCACAATTTGGATTAGATCAGTAGTCAGAGAGGGCTGTTCACTGTGTAGAACTGTGTACCAACCCGACCTCTGCACAACACAGCTGATGGTCTCAAACACATTAAGAAGGCAAGAAATTCCACAAATGAACTCTTAGAAAGGCACACGTGTTGGTTGAAAACCATTCCAGGTGATGACCTCATGAAGACGATGTCATCAAAGCTGTCATCAAAGCTCAAGGTGGCTACTTTGAAGAATCTAAAATATAAAAATATTCTGGTTTGTTAAACACTTTTGTTTACTATATACTTCCATGTATTTTCCTTCATAGTTTTGATGTCTTCAATATTAATCTATAATAAGAATATAAGAAAATAATAAAAATATTGAATTGGAGGGTGCGACCAAACTTTTGACAGGTACTGTCTATATATGTGTGTGTATTCTGTTTTTTAACAGAACGGATCCCACATACTGTAAATATACAACTGTCCTTTAAAATGTAGCACATCAACAGAGCTGTTTTTGTCTTTTGGACCAGACATCATCTATAAGTTGAACTGATGCAACTATGATCGACTGTGATGACAGATGGTTTTTGAGTTTACACAACAACATATTTTTTGAAGCTGGTAGAGATGCATGTCCATCCAAGTAAAAACTAAATGAACCTGAGAAGGAATTTGCTTTACACATGACTTGTGGTGTGCACATCTATAACACACACTATGGACTGTTTGAAGTATTAAGGTTAAAACTGATGCTTAAACTGATAAACAACTCTTTGGAAGAAGACCACTACATTTTTCTGTATTTTTTTTGTAAATCTATGGAGCCTCTTCTCTCCGATTTACTCAAGCATTTGAAAGCAACACCAACTCCTCTGCTCTGTTTCTCTGGAATGTACCTGCTTACATACTGCAATGGTTTTGATTTTAGAAGCCTTTATGTTCCTGTTGGAGGCTGTGAACAGGACTGTCTTTTTACATCCCTCTGAGTTAGAGGCTAAACAGTAACATGTATTCCACTGTATACCCTAACATTGCTCATTCCCAAATGTATGTCCTCATTGATGAAGCTCATCTTGGCCTTACTCCTGCTACTACTACTGGCCTTTTTAGGATGTTAAAACTGATACTGAAGAGAAATGGAGGCAATGGCAGCCATTTTTGGACTTTTAACATGGGCTCATCTGGAGCCACGTGATTACGCTGTATTGTTCTCACTTCTAGTATGTGTGTGTGTGATGTGTGATTACAACCAATGTACTCCATGTTCAAACAAAAACCAGCTGGATATATAAAACTCACATATAGATTAAATATATAGAAAACTATGTAAAGGTATATACTTCTAATGGTTCTTTGTGTTTGGGTTGGCCTATAGGCAAGCTTTGGTCGATAGAAAGTAATGTAATCTGAAGGTGAGTGGAATGTAGGAAACTGATTGTGTAAAATGATCATGTATACAGCTAGAGCACAAGATAATTTAAGGTGTGTGTGATATTTTCCCTCTATGGTCTGTCAGGGAATGTAGACTAGCGTGACACAATGAAGCTATCCAAGGAAACAAGCACTTGAAGCTGGTGGCAGACAGCAGGGTTTGCAACAGGTATTTATAAGTGCACTCATTTTGAATGTAACCGAAACGTTAACTCTCAATGTGTGTAAAGAGAAAACAACATACAAGAAAATGACCATTTCTGTAAAGCAGCAGCAATGTATATTTATTTGCTAGCTTTTTTCTGTGATGTTCTAGCTATTGGAGCTACATTCCTGTACCAGAGCCAGAATGTTTGTAACAGTATTTACAACAATAAATGACTTGCAGAAGGACTTTGGCTTGGACTGTGGTGCCTAAATGAACCTTGCTGTTGAGTTATTTTCCTGTAGAAAATGTCATAAAAGCCACTGCGCTCTAACATTGGGGGTTTGTTTAGGAACTTTAGGTGTGACAATACAGTAGGCTGATGGGATTATATATAAAGACTATGAAATTTGTCTTCCAAAAGTTCCTTTCTTTTTAGGCTCTCAGTAGGGTACGTTTGTTCAGTGTGCCTAGCACCATATTCAAATTAAACCACCAATGTTTGTATTTGTGGGATGAACAGTTACAAATGCAATCAATCAAAGATTTTTCATGAGCTGAACTCAAAAGATCTAAAACATTTTCTATATACAAAAAAACCCCCCATTTCTCTCAAATATTGTTCACAAATCGGTCTAAATCTGTGTTAGTGAGCACTTCTCCTTTGCCGAGATAATCCATCCCACCTCACAGGTGTGGCATATCAAGGTGCTGATTAGACAGCATGATTATTGCACAGGTGTGCCTGAGGCTGGCCACAATAAAAGGCCACTCTGAAATGTTCAGTTTTATCACACAGCACAATGCCACAGATCAGAAAACCAGTCAGTATCTGGTGTGACCACCATTTGCCTCACGCAGTGCAACACATCTCTTTCGCATAGAGTTGATCAGGTTGTTGATTGTGGCCTGTGAAATGTTAGTCCACTCCTCTTCAATGGCTGTGCCAAGTTGCTGGATATTGGCAGGAACTGGAACACGCTGTCATATACGCCGATCGAGAGCATCCCAAACATGCTCAACGGGTGACATGGTGAGTATGCTGGCCATGCAAGAACTGGGATGTTTTCAGCTTCCAGGAATTGTGTACAGATCCTTGCAACATGGGGCCGTGCATTATCATGCTGCAACATGAGGTGATTGTCGTGGATGAATGGCACAACAATGGGCCTCAGGATCTCGTCACGATATCTCTGTGCATCCAAAATGCCATCAATAAAATGCACCTGTGTTTGTTGTCCATAACATACGCCTGCCCATACCACAACTCCACCGCCACCATGGGCCACTCGATCCACAACGTTGACATCAGCAAACCGCTCACCCACACAACGCCACACACGCTGTCTGCCATCTGCCCTGAACAGTGAAAACCGGGATTCATCCATGAAGAGAACACCTCTCTAACGTGCCAGACGCCATCAAATGTGAGCATTTGCCCACTCAAGTCGGTTACGACGACGAACTGCAGTCAAGTCGAGACCCCGATGAGGACGACAAGCAAGCAGATGAGCTTCCCTGAGGCGGTTTCTGACAGTTTGTGCAGAAATTCTTTGGTTATGCAAACTGATTGTTGCAGCAGCTGTCCAGGTGGCTGGTCTCAGACGATCTTGGAGGTGAACATGCTGGATGTAGAGGTCCTGGGCTGGTGTGGTTACACGTGGTTTGCGGTTGTGAGGCCGGTTGGATGTACTGCCAAATTCAATCAATCAATCAATCTTTATTTATATAGCACCAATTCACAACAGCGTTATCTCAAGATGCTTTCCATAAAGAGCAGGTCTAGACCAAACTCTTTAATTAGAGAGAGACCCAACAATTCAGGAATTCAAAATGAAGGATTCAAGAATCCCTACATGAGCAGCATCAGATATTATATTGAGCAACAGTGGCAGGAAGAACTGGGCGGCTTCTGTGAGGGTCCATGTTGGGTGGAGGTTGGACAGAGAGAGAAAAAGGAAGGTTTCTACTCTTAAATGTAGAGAGGGTGTCTGCCCCCCAAACCCAGACTGGAAGGAGGTTCCACAGGAGAGGAGCCTGATAGTAGAAAGCTCTGCCTCCTGCACTACTTTTGGAGACTTTGGGAACCACCAGTAGGCCTGCATTCTGGGAGCGCAGTGCTCTAGTGGGGTAGTACGGTACTATGAGTTCTTTAAGGTATGATCGAGCCTGACCCTTAAGAACCTTGTAGGTGAGGAGAAGGATTTTAAACTCTATTCTAGATTTTACTTGAGGCCAATGAAGAGAAGCCAGTACAGGAGAAATATGGTCTCTTCTCTTAGTTCTCGTCAGAACACACGCAGCAGCGTTCTGGACCAGCTGGAGAGTCTTTAACGACTTATTGGGGCAGCCTGATAGTAAGGAGTTACAATAGTCCAACCTAGAAGTGACAAATGCGTGTACTAATTTTTCTGCATCATCTATGGATATGATGGGCCTGATTTTAGCAATATTACATAGATGGAAAAAGGCAATTCTAGAAATCTGTTTAATGTGGGAGTTAAAGGACAAATCTTGATCAGATAAGACTCCCAGATTCCTCACAGTAGAGCTGGAGGCCAGAGCAATGCCATCCAGAGTATATATGTTGTTAAAAAATGTGTCTCTAAGGTGTCTGGGGCCAAGCAGAATAACTTCAGTTTTACCTGAGTTTAGCAGCAGAAAGTTGCTGCTCATCCAGGACTTTATGTCCTTAAGGCAGACTTGAAGTTTACTCAACTGATTGGGTTCATCTGGCTTTATTGATAAATATAATTGGGTATCATCTGCATAACAGTGGAAATTAATGGAGTGCTTCCTGATAATATTACCCAGAGGAAGCATAAGATAAAGAGTATTGGTCCAAGCACTGAGCCTTGTGGAACTCCATGTTTAACCTTAGTGTGGACAGAGGACTCATTGTTAACATGCACAAAGTGAAATCGATCTAATAAATAGGACTTAAACCAGCTTAATGCAGTTCCTTTTATACCAATGAACTGTTCCAGTCTCTGTAACAGGATGTGATGGTCAATGGTGTCAAAAGCAGCACTCTGGTCTAACAAGACCAGGACAGAGAGGAGTCCTCTGTCTGATGCCATAAGGAGGTTGTTTGTAACCTTCACCAGTGCTGTCTCTGTGCTATGGTTTGCTCTAAAACCTGACTGAAAATCCTCAAATAGACTATTAAAATTTAGAAAATTACACAGCTGATTAGCTACGACTTTCTCCAGGATCTTTGAGAGAAAGGGAAGGTTGGATGAAGGTCTATAGTTGGCTAATACACCTGAATCAAGAGTAGGCTTTTTCAGGAGAGGTTTAATTACTGCTACTTTGAAGGACTGTGGTACGTAGCCTGTTAGTAAAGACTGATTTGTCATATCCAGTAAGGACGTGTTGATTAGGGGCAGGACCTCCTTAAGTAGTCCAGTAGGAACGGGGTCTAGGAGACATGTTGACGGTCTAGATGAGGAGATTATTGAGGCCAATTCAGCAAGATCAATTGGAGAAAAACAGTCCAAGTACACATCAGGTGTAACTGCTGTTTCTATGGTTCCTAGGTTTGAAGTTGGATCAGACCCTGTTGAGGGCAGGAGATGCTGAATTTTGTCTCTAATAGTTCGAATTTTATCATTAAAGAAGCTCATGAAGTCGTTACTGCTGAGCTCTAAGGGAACACAAGGATCAATAGAGGTCTGGCTCTTTGTCAGCCTAGCTATTGTGCTGAAAAGAAATCTAGGGTTGCTTTTATTTTCTTCTATTAATGACAAGTAGTAGGAGGCTGTGGCATTACTGAGGGCCTTTCTATAGGTTTTAAGACCATCTTGCCAGATTAAATGGGAGTCTTTCAATTTGGTGGCACGCCATATCCTTTCTAGTTTAAGTGAATGTTGCTTAAGCTCGCGTGTCTGGGAGTTATACCAGGGAGCTTGTCTCTTTTCTTTAATTCTCTTCTGTTTTAGAGGGGCGATAGAGTCTAGTATTATTTGCAGTGAACCTGCAGCACTATCGACCAAATAATCAATTTTGGAGGGGCTGAGATTAGCATGGGTGTCATCCATAGCACAGGGACACACTGACTGAAATACTGAAGGAATCACCTCCTTAAATTTGGCAGCAGCACTATGAGATAAGCGTCTAGTGAGGACCTCTCTGTCATATAGACCATAGTCCAGTAGGAAGAAATCAAATGTTATCAGGTAATGGTCTGATAGAATAGAGTTATGTGGGAAGACTGTTAACTGTTCAGTTTCAACACCATAAGCCAAAACAAGGTCAAGAGTGTGGTTAAAACTGTGAGTGGGTTCATTTACACTCTGGGAGAAGCCAATTGAGTCCAATAGTGAGACAAAAGCAGTGCTGAGACCATCATTATCATTGTCCACATGAATATTAAAGTCACCTACTATAATCACTTTGTCCACACTGAGGACTAAGTCTGATAAAAACTCTGAAAACTCAGTTAAGAATTCAGAGTACGGGCCAGGAGGGCGGTATACTGTGACGACCAACACTGGTTTTAGAGTTTTCCAAGTTGGGTGTGAAATTCTAAGAACAAGGCTTTCAAAGGAGTTATAATTAAGTTTGGGTCTAGGTTGGACTATTAAACTAGAGTTAAAGATTGCTGCAACTCCACCTCCACGTCCAGAATCTCTGGGAATGTGAGTATTAGTATGACAGGGAGGAGTGGCCTCATTAAGGCTAACATACTCCTCAGGACGTAGCCAGGTTTCAGTCAGACACAATAAATCAATATGATGGTCAGATATCAGATCATTTACTAAAACAGCTTTGGATGGCAGAAATCTGATGTTTAAAAGTCCACATTTAACTCTCCTGTTCTGTTTCATAGTGCCAATGGTGGTATAACTCTGATTAGACTTTTATGCTGAACTCCTCTCCTGTTGGACTAAATAGATCTAAATGATCTGAGTGGTCGGGGGACGGACACAGTCTCTATGGGATGTTGGGTGGGTGACTGTTCTAATGGAGGAGCAGAGAAGTGTGTAAGACTGCAGCTCTGCCTCCTGTCTGAAACGCCTTTGGAGGCGGCTTATGGTAGAGAAATGAACATTCAATTCACGGGGCAACAGCTCTGGTGGACATTCCTGCAGTCAGCATGCTCATTGCACGCTCCCTCAAAACGTGCAACATCTGTGGCTTTGTGCTGTGTGATAAAACTGAACATTTCAGAGTGGCCTTTTATTGTGGCCAGCCTAAGGCACACCTGTGCAGTAATCATGCTGTCTAATCAGCACCTTGATATGCCACACCTGTGAGGTGGGATGGATTATCTCGGCAAAGAAGAAGTGCTCACTAACACAGATTTAGACCGATTTGTGAACAATATTTGAGAGAAATGGGGTTTTTTTGTATATAGAAAATGTTTTAGATCTTTGAGTTCAGCTCATGAAAAATGGGAGCAAAAACAAAAGTGTTGCATTTATATTTTTGTTCAGTGTAGAAAGATAGATAGATAGATAGATAGATAGATAGATAGATAGATAGATAGATAAAAATCTGCAAAAAAGGGATTACTCTTAAACCTACAAAGGTTTCACCAAAAAGGGAATCGGTCACTTTAAACCTGTCAAATGTGGTCAGTAAATGTCAGGATGATGATGATCCTGTTAACTCACGTCATTATATTCACTACAACTGGACAAGAAACTGTTCAAGGTAATGAAAACTAGGCGCTTGAATAAAGGATTGTTGGTCAGTAAGGATACGGATAGGAAGAAGTTTACAGAAGTCTATTTGATGTAGTGGCAGTGTGTTCTGATTATCAGGCTACAGAAATCTGCCGAACATGGAATATTCACTGTCTTCACAGCAGTACAATCTCAGCCTCAGTAAATTAAGGCTTATGACAAAACCAATGTCAAAATATTTCATACACTAGTGGTAGTGTTGCTCCACTGTTCATCCTTTGTTTCTCTTTCATCAGTCGGCTCTGCCTGCGTGGAAGCATTCCAGCATATGACTGCACTCAGACACTAAGCACAGTGCATAATTCTGCTGTGCACTCACCTTGTTGTTTGCCAGAAACTTCAGACTTACCATTTCAGAAAGGATGGCGGGTCTCTCCTCAGAACTCCTCTTCCTCCTGTGTGCACCGCCAGTTACAGCCATGAACCCTGAGACTCAGACGTCACGATAATCATCCATTTCCAAGATAGCAGTGCACAGGAGTGCAGTCCGCAGTGATCCAGAGAACATAACTGATAGGACAGCAAAAAAAAATCCACAAACGTGTCTGCTTGTCTGCCTTCACAGAACATATGTTATGTAACAATACTTTTAAAAATATCAAATTTAATTGTTTATTTTTTATCAATTTACAAAATCAAAAATCTAAATCAAATCAGGATTTGGTGGGACCACCCTTTGCCTTTAAAACACCATCAGTTCTTCTAGGAACACTTACACACAGCTTTTGAAGGAACTCAGCAGGTTGGTTGTTCCAAACATCTTAGAGAACTAACCACAAATGTCTCTTCATGTAATCCCAGACAGACTCGATGACACTGAGATCAGGGCTCTGTGGGGGGGCCACACCATCACTTCCAGGACTCTTTGTTCTTCTTTACGCTGAACATAGTTCCTAATGACATTGGCTGTGTGTTTGGGGTCATTGTCCTGCTGCAGAATAAATGTGGGGCCAATCAGACGCCTCCCTGATGGTACTGATGATGGAGAAGTATCTGCCTGTAATGACACCAGTAATCCTGACCAAGTCCCCAACTCCATTTGAAGAAATGCAGCCCCAAACTTGTAAAGAACCTCCACCACCACTGTTGCCTGCAGACACTCATTATCATACCGCTCTGCGGCCATTCAGCGAACAAACTGCCTTCTGCTGAAGCCAAATATTTCTAATTTTGACTCATCAGTCCAGAGCACCTGCTGCCATTTTTTCTGATGGGTGTATCTGGGTCCCACTGGTTTCTGCTAGTTCTGAGCTGACGGCACTGCTGGACATCTTTCGGTTTCAAAGTGAAGTGAGCATAATGTGTCTTTCATCTGCTGCACTGAGTAACCCGTGTCTATGGTCCTCAATGTTGCCCGTTTCTTTGTGCTTCTTCGAAAGAGCTTGAACAGCACATCTTGAAACCCCAGTCTGCTTTGAAATGTTTGCCTGGGAGAGACCTTGCTGATGCAGTAGAACCACCTTGTGTCTTGTTGCTGTGCTCAGTCTCGTCATGATGACCTTTGACATGAAACTGTCTTCCACAACCTCACCCTGATAGCAGGGTCTGTTTCTGTTTCAGGTAATGACTGTGTTTCAACCTATATATAAAATTGATAATCATTAGCACCTGTTTGGTATAACTGATTAATCATATTGATTATGAGCCTACAAAAACCCTGACGTTGTGCTGACTCTTGCTCACTTTGCAGTTTGCAAATCGATAAAACTAAATATTAAAAGTTAATATTTTTGAAAAGCATTCATACTTTACTTTATATAGGTTACCTCCCCTGCCATCCAGAGGAAACTAATCCCCAATTAACAATGCGGAGAGAAATCAAACTGCAAACCGTCTGATTGGTGGATGACCCTGAGGAAACGCTGAGGCCAATGCACATGCCCATTAAATAACACCAAGATACATGTAAAAGAACTGCTGTCATGTATGGCTGTATTGAGTTGACTGGAACAAATGCAAACTTATACAATGTTAAAGTCTCAATAAATGTTTAGAAAGCATATAAAACATTGGATGCTGGGTACTATGTTTCAGTACAAGGTGCCCATATGTTTCATATTTCACAAAATATCTCACAAAAACAGTATTAGCAGAGAAAAAATTTAAAAAATTGCACTCACACACACTCATCTGCACACACGCACAGATCTTCCTCAGTGGTTGGATATCAATAGTTTCAAAGTTTATCACCAGATAAGGCAGCATCCAGCTGCATTGCCATCCTAGGTATTTTAATATCATTGGTTTTCCCTCAAAGCACCGTCTCTCTAAAGACTCCGATCAGACTGTGAGGCCGTTCAGGATGATCCAGACGGGACCCTGTCCTTGACCCTGCCCTTGAACCCGCTCTAGAGCCCACCCTAGAGCCCACTTTTCTACTGTTTCCTCGCTGTTCCAGAGACTCGAGTGCAGCACAGGTGAAGGAGCTGAGGTCCCCACAGCTCTGCAGGTGCAGCACACCAGGCCTTCTCCTGGGGGGGCGAGGGAAAGTCTGGGAGGAACTGCCTCCTGCCTGCTGCTGCTGTTGGGGAGGTTTAGGCTGACTGGAACCTATCTCTGAGTCAGTGAACACCTGAAACCAAAACGTTGACAAGAAAAAATACTCGAAGTTTTAAGTGCAGCGCAGACTTTAAGAATTATAGTCACTATAATGCAGTCTGTCTGTATTTGGTAATAGTGATATGGAAAGCAGTCCACCTCTGGAAACAGTTTGGATGGAGATAATCCTTGTCCTAAATACAATGTTGTAATGTTGAATGGTAAAATATAATAAGGTTTGATAGAGAATTATCTCTGTATCTAGTATCCTATAACTAATCCTTTGACACCCCAGTCTAAAGGATAACTTAGGCCCTATATCTTTCTCATAGTATTGTGTGTATATATAAAACTCGATATATCTTCTTCTTCTATATCACAGAGCTTATTGTTATGTTAAAAACACATCAGTGAGCCACACTGTTGCAGTAGGTAACATGTCCCTTCATTACTATGAACAAATATACTGGTATGGTTTATTTTGACATATAATGTGTTGCTGCCCCAAATACTTAGTAGAGCACAAAATGTGGATTAATCCACTGCTGAAAATAGTTCCCAACACATGGGGAGTAAGATATGATAAAACTACCAGCTGTTTTAGGAATTTACTGATGTTTATACAGTATATGTTTTTTATGACTATATTTTTAAGACTATCACACTTTTGGTTTTGTTCATTTCATGGGATTTGTTAATCATAAAAACATAAAGAATAATGCCAGTCTTATCCTTTTAGCTATCTAATAATATTACTATTAATAAGCATTGTTACCAGTCAGATACCAATCATATCAGTAGTTTTGAATGACGCCTACCTGTTCTATGTAACTGGCACAGCGAACAGCCTCCTCCATGTGCTCTTGATCTGACTGCAGGACATTACGTATGCTGTCCACCAGCTCCTGGACCTCGGGGGCCAGACCCAGGGCTGCTGGCTGCTCCAGGATTTTCCTGACCAGCTGCTGCGTGTGTTGGTAGCTCTGGTGGTCCACCATGGAGGAGGGCCGGGGCCGGCGGGACGTCCTGCTCTCATTGTTGCTCCGTCGCAGTGTGACTTGGCCTTGGGTGTGGGCCGCCAGCGTGGGCTGGGAGGTCTGGGTGGAAGAATCTGTGGTCTGAGGAGAGGGGCCGAGAGGACCGTCGCCGCTGCTCTGCACTACAACACACATCAGAGGGGAAGAGGACTGTTTCTCCAATATCATTTCCAAATCATGCTTGTATGAAACAAAAAACCTGGGAGAAAAGCCACGAAGTTCTGTAATTTCATGGTGCTAACTACCCCATAAAGAAATTATTACATAAATATTTATAAAATATTTCATGTGGTTAAAGCAGCAACATCCATAAAGTAGTCTGTACTTAAATATGTGTCCACAGATACTTTAAACATATTTAAATCCCTATCTATAAATCTGGTGCCACCAGTGACCAGAGTGCAGTGACCTTATGCACGGCTGTCCTCTGTGTTTACCTTCATTAAATCACCTTCAAATGAACCCAGGCAGCTACAGAATAAGCACACACACCTCTACACTAACCACACTGGTCTGTATAAAGGATATTTACGTTTAACGTCTGCTCTATTTTATGTACTTATGTCTGAGATTCCATTTTTTTATGTGATTCGCTTTTTTATACATATTTGTAGGAGGGAACCTAAGATCTAAGCAAATACTTTTTTTTTTTTTTATTAAGTATTTATTTTCCTCATCATTGTACTAAATATCAGACTGTGGCTACAGACTTGGTGCTGAATGTTCACATTGTGCGTCTCAACATGGCCCAAACAAAAACATGATGAAACTCTCTCCATTTGTTGAGATGGCATGCTTCACTGTGACTGGCACAGTAGTTTCAAAGCGGTCATCATCCAGCCCTTTCACACTTGCACTTAAAGCATTGATGGATGACTGTCTGTCCTCCAATCAAACAGTAAAGATCTATTGAATCATTATTAATGATTTATCAGATTGATGTGTCACAATTTTCTCATCTCACACTGCCAATGTACTAATGCACTGTTCCACTTGAGCAAAAGTAGCCAACCTTTAGCAAGGTCCAACACTGGATCACTGTTGGAGCGCTGGAACCTTGTTTTCCTCCAGGGAATCAGTGCTGGAGGGGGCTGTTGCTGCTGCTGCTGCTGCTGCTGCTGCTGCTGCTGCTGCTGCTGCTGCTGCTGAGGAGGAGGCTGGGGCTGGGGCTGGGGCTGGGGCTGGGGCCGGGACTGGGGCTGGGGCGGGGGCGGGGGCTTGGCCAGCTGAGGGTCACCCGGTGACGCAGATACTATTTGGGGACTCATCTCTAAGACTGAATACAGACAGATAGGTTAGAAGGTTATTAAAACAAAATACAATTTCATTCATGTTCCCATACATGTTTCATCACAAATGCTTCAACAAATATACTGCTTGCTTCTCTCTGATACTTTTGATAGTATAACGTGACAGTTAATGTACATGACACAGGAGCACCACTGTTTTGGCATTTTGTTCCACCCGATCAGCCAATCAGAGGTCAGTACGAAGATTCACAGAGAAGTTGTCTCTGAGTTTTATGTTCCCAGATCAGCCAATCAGCTGTCGGCAGGTATGTTTCTGTCTGGAGTGTAGTTGTGTGTGTCAGTGTTGCCTAAGGCAAGGTGTCTATATTAGGGGGGTGTGAGAGGAATCTGGGGGCGTGGGATCCCACAGGTCTGTCCCTGTGGACAGACTGTGTCCCTGTGGACATGTTTCCTACCTTGAACAGAGGCTCCTGGTGGAGAAGTTGTTGGCGTCATAGTCAACTCGGTCAAAGTAATCTCTGTCTCCTGAAATAAACAGAGATCATCACACTGTTATAGTGATATGAATTAGTCAAAAAATGCTGAGGTAGGTGAGCTGAGGTTATTGAGAGATAATTTTGTTATACAGTGGTGATCGACATTGGTCTACAGTCTCTTAGCCAATCAGGACGCAGAACACAACACAAAAGCATGCAAAATTGCACTAAAAAAATCCGCGAAACAGCGAGGCCGTGAAAGGTGAACCGCGTAATAGCGAGGGACTACTGTACCCAGAATTCATTGACATGTTTTAGTTTTAGTCATAGGGTAATTGAACCTATACTGGAACATCACAGTGACCGCCCAGTGATAATCACTTGTGTTTGTTTGCTTGTTTTTCTAGTGGTAATGTAGTAGCAGAGATGATTTAAAAAAAATCTTAGTGATCCATTCATGTACTCTGAAGTACTGCACCGATGTAGCCATTCTGGTAATTCTACCATTCAAAAAGTTGAACCTTGACCCCTATGAATTCAGAAAGATTAGTGACATGGTTTAACAGCATGAAAAGTTAAAAAAAAACGTTTCATTCTTTTGTAGTGGTTATGTACGTAGTCCATAGTTTGCTTCAGTTACATCAAAAATCTCACAGATTTGACTAATTTGTTGGATTACTGTTGTAAAATGAGCTCTCACATTTGACACAATAAAATACATCTTGTAACTGCAAAATGTTTTCAGGTAAACTTTTAGGTAAAATTTTTTCAAATCAATCCCATCAAAAACAAAGACTGCAAGTATTCACATCAAACATTTTACCATTTCTTACACCTGTTATCTGTATTTCAAGCTAATACAATACTTTAAGAGGTTGAACATTTTACAGTGTAGTAGTAAAAAACCCTCAATTGTCAGCATGGAACTGAAAGCATTAATAAATATATGTTTAGAAGTGTAAAATCACAGATGTTGCAGCTTCCTGAACACTGACAATAAAGTAGCCAGTAAAGTGCACAAAAGTTAAAGGACTGAACAAACAAAACCAGTGGCGTGATCCTTTACATGTGAAGAACTGACTGATAATTGGTCAGGTCAATACTGTATATCGGCTTGTTACATAATATATACATACATATATATTGGTATCAATGTGCAAAGTGCCAAACTATACTATATTATAGATATATCTATAGTCTTTCTGACATCATTGCTGAAGATCCTGGTGATCCTGGTCTCGCTCATTCCTGATATACAGCTTGATGTCATCCATGTAGAGGAGGTGACTGATGGTTGCTCCCCTTCGGAAATGGTATCCATATCATTGAGATGATAGGGCATCACTTTGAATATGCCAGTTACTTGATGGTAACTTGTGTGTTCTTGATGAAGGGAAAGTGTCCTGTTGATGTTGTGTATTTCCAAGCATTCCAGTATTAGTGTGTGACATTGAGTCGTAGGCTTTCTTGTAGCCAATCCTGGTTGGTCTTCCTAGTCTTGCAGTCTTGGGTGACTGCTGTATCGACCAGTAGCTGGTGCTTGGCTGCCCTGGTAGTGCTATCAATTCCTTTCTGGGCCCTGCTCATGTATTGGGCCATGTGCCTATTCATCTTAGCTGCTATGATGCCTGACAGGAGCTGCCATAGAATTGTGCCCTTCTTTTGGGCCTTCATGATTAGGACCATCCGCCCTTGGGTTAACCACTCTGGGTGGGTCCCATCAATCAGCAGCTGGTTCATCTGTGGTGCCAGGTGTTCATGGAGTGCAATCAGTTCCTTTAGCCAGTAGGTGTGGATCATGTCCGGGCCTGGTGCTGTCCAGCTCTTCATATCAGACACTCTTTCTCGTATGTCTGCCAGTGTGATGCTTATTGGCTCGTGTTCTGGGAGAATGTTGAGGTCTGCTCTTAGAATCACTGGCCACTGAGTATTGGTGCTATGTGGTGCCACCTTCCACCTACTCTTCTGGTATTGTTCAGTCTCACCCTGGATGCACCTGTTCTGTTACTACCTTGCCACTGAGAGTACACTTTGGATGGTTCAGTGGAGGAGATCCTGGCTTCTGCTTTTCCTGTGTATCTCTTCAGTCGGGTAGCCAGGGATGTGAGCCTGTGCTTGGCAGTCTCCAGTGCCTCAGCTATGGACAGTTTGTTGTACTTCCTAGGCATCTCTTTCTTCCCCAAACCTTTATGTAGCTCTAATAATTGACTAACTTCTCTCCTTGTTGCCTTGATTTTTGCCTCCAACCTACTTCTCCATGGGTGTTCATCTTGTAGAACAATAAAATATAGTGTAGGAAGGGAGGTTCCTTAATTGCACGGTACCTGTGTGACTGTATTGGTGGAGCTTGTAGCAACAGCTTCATATGGAGGTGGGGGGTCTAATGGACAGAAGACCTCCACTCCTTTGATCCGCGCTCCGTAGATGTGAGGGAGAGGAATCACACTGTCCCCAAGCATCCTGAAACAACAAGTGGAAACCAATGAGTGAGTTATCATGTTCTATCAAGCAAAAGTGACACATCTACACTAAAAACAGGACTGAAGTGAAAATGTACCGGCGAGCCAGGCGTGGTGTATAAGAGTAGAAAGTGGAGAAGTAGGAGGGGGGAGGGGCTGGAGCCACAAACTCATCTGGGTCTGGGATCTGAGCAGGCTCCTCCCTCACTTCCACTGTGGCTCTGGTCTCGTCCTATCACAGAGCAGACACACATGCATCACACACCATGCTAAATGCTACTATGTCTGTCTGGTCACACCAGGGCAGAAACATAAATCTGTCATAGATGGAATCATCTACTTGCAGCAAACAACAAACTAAGACACTGCACACAAACATCTACATGCTTTTACAAGCTGATGTTCAAGTTTTTTTCAGCTTTTAAACCAAAATGGACAAAAAGTGCTTGGAAATTGAAAAAAAAAAAATCTGTGAACACTTGGCAACTCCATCTATGGATGAAAATCATGTCAGATGATCAGCAACGTCCACCCCAATGCACTCAGACTGTGGTGGGCTGTCCCACAGTGAAATTAGCAAAGGGTCTGTGGGCTCTGTGAATGACTTTTTGAGTCCTTTCTTTTCATAAGGTCACGTGTCTACCAACTTTGTTCATCAGAATAACCCACAATGATGACACTGTGTTGTTAAAACATGTATGCCAGTGGAGTCAAGGAGTCAACAACATGATGTTTTCCTTTTAATTATGACAAAACATGCACTCTGCCTGTGTCGATGTGTTATGACGGCGGGATTTTGACTACAAATACGTTTATTTCGTCTGACAACTGTTTTACTTCTATCTATCTATCAACAAACAGAGTTCACTAAATTGCTGTACTCAGACATGCGGTCTCAAATATTGCTCAGAAAACAAGTAATGGGGGTCAGTTTACATCCACAGTTCAGTGTTTCTGTTAATGAAAAGCTGAAATGTAAAGTCGAGTATGCTGGTTTCTGTTATACCACAGCGATTTCTGTTTTGAGGCTTATTTTCTTCGGGTTGCTTGCTGCCCAGCCAAGAAGTCCGTGTGGGTTTAATTTCGGTTACATGGGCAACATGTGAATTTTCTAGAAACTCCAACATTTTAGTTGTCTCATTTATCTCTTTGTAGTTAATGACTCCAGTACATATTTCAGTGTGTGTGAAGCTTCTTGTGCACAGTTCTTCGGATATAGTTACTTGGATATAAAAATAGCATCATCTCATATCTTGGTTCTGAGCTGGATATGTCTAAGCAGTACAGGCAGGCTACAACACCAAACCCTTTGTAGGTGATAGCCAGCGTTAGCCTTGCTGCAGCAGGCCTGAGTGTGGTGTGATCATACCATGCACGGTGTTCTTGTGGTGAAGATCTGCAGGTATCTCAGGGCAGCTGCCATAAGGCACACAGCTGTGGTCAGAGCATTCAGAGCACACAGTGCAAACAACACTTTCTGGGAGTGAAAAGGACACAATCAGAGTAGTTCAAATAAAGCAGACAGAACAGTTTTATCTGTTATTCAGATAAAAACAGGCCACAGGCTTGATCTTTAAGGGTTTTGTGTTGAGAGATCTCAGAACCACGTCTGTTTCAGCAAAAGTAAACTAAACACTTATAGCAAATATGCAGCAATGGCACTGTAAATAAACTTATTTTGATTTAGCACTCTCATCGAAAGACACTTTCCACGAAAGAGGGGGTCTAGGCCAAACTCTTCAAGAATTCAACATTAAGGATTGAAGAATCTTCACATGAGCAAGCATCAGGCGTACCTTGAGCAGAATCCTCATGGTGCTACAGGAGGGGGCAGGGTGGAGCTCCAGCTGCTTCTCCTCAGGACATTTGGAGCTGAGGGAGAGGGAGCAGCAGTAACACACATCTCCAGCCTCACTCTGAAACAACACACACACAGGACTGATTTTAATATTATTTGACACATTCCCTATAACATGAAGCCACAGAAAGATCAGGATCTCTTCACCAGGAGCAGCCAAGGAATAATATAAAGTAGAGAGAAACAGAGTTGGTGGAATTTGTTTTTAAGTACAGTATGGGAACACTTGGTTCACCATGTCAGAAGCACAACATAGCATAACAAATTACACAATAAATAATATTCACCATGCACCTAGAGCTGAATGTCAAGATTACAATCAAAGCTCCACTGCTCAAAAAATGAGGGGAACGCTTAAACATCACAGTATAACACCAAGTCAATTAAACTTCAGGGATATCAGTCTGTCCAGATAGGAAGCACAAGCCATTGTGAATCAATTTCACCTGTTTTGGTGGAAATGAAAGTGACAACAGGCGCAACAGCAAACCAGCCACCAGAAAGGGAATGGTTCCACAGGTGGTGGCCACAGACAATCTCGCTCTCCTTATCCTTCCTGACTGATTCTTCTCTAGTTTTGTGTTTTGGTAGCATGAGGCGGTACCTGGAGCCCATTCAGGTTGCACAGGTGATCCAGCTCCTCCAGGATGGTACATCCATACGTGCTGTCGCAGGGAGGTTTGCTGCATCTCCAAGCACAGTCTCAAGAGCATAAAGGAGATACCAGGAGACGGGGCGTTACACGAGGAGAGCTGGACAGGGCCGTAGAAGGGCATCAACCCAGCAGCAGGACCGGTATCTGCTCCTTTGTGTGAGGAGGAACAGGAGGAGCACTGCCAGAACCCTACAGAATGACCTCCAGTGTGCATGTTTCTGACCAAACTGTCAGAAACAGACTCCATGAGGGTGGCATGAGGGCCCAACGTTCTCTAGTGGGACCAGTGCTCAGAGCCCAGCACCGTGCAGACAAAGGCATTGATGCCATTAACTGGCCCTCATGTTCCTCTGACCTGAATCCAATTGAGAACCTCTGGGACGTTATCTATCGGTGCATCCAATGTCGCCAAGTCACACCACAGACGGTCCAGGAGCGCACTGATGCCCTGATCCAGGTCTGGGAGGAGACGCCCCAGGACACCATCTGCTGTCTCATCAGGAGCATGTCCAGATGTTGTTGGGAGTGCATACAGGCAGGTGGGAGTCATACACACTGCTGAGTCACATTATGAGTTGATGTGATGAAATTTATGCAAGTTGGATCATCCTGTGATTTCAATTTTTTACTTTGAGTCCAGCCCTCAGTCGGTTGGTGACTTTGGTTTCCATTTCCATTTTGTTCTCAACGGATTCCACAATGTACAGTAAAGATTTTGATCTTGAATGTTTAGTTTTCATTGAAATCCGATATGTGATTTAAGTGTTCACTTAATTACTTTGAGCAGTGTGTAAGGATTAGAAAAGATGATTAAAAAGATATTTTTAGTTGAAACAAAGCAGACCTGTGGTTTATTCTTGATAGTATTAAAGGAAGAAGCCTCCCTGTTTTCTGATCTGCTTACATGTTAAGTTGAAGTTAAAATGTGTAGAATAATGTACATTTCCACAACACTAATTGTTTCTTTTGAACAAAAATATGGTTTGTTTGTTTTTTTTAACTTTTGTGTATCAGGTAATCGGGCAGCTGGAGTTCTGGTCATGTACATCCAAAGTTCATCCAGTCTAATCTTTGCTGAAGCTATCACCCAAAGAGGAACTGCTGGCCTCACACAGAGATTTAAGCTGCTGAATGTCTTTTCTTAGCAGGAAAATGCTTACCATTTAATTGGATCCTTAAAAAGAATTATGGAATTACTGTAACAGAAAATAACAACTTTATGTTATTGTGATCAATTTACTTTATATTTTGACTTAGTGAGAATTCTTTAGCAGTTAAGAGAGCAACACGTTGCAATGTCAGGGGATAGCAGGGGATGTTTATAGGTGGAGAGGTTCCTGTATGGGCCGTCAACTGCCCACTAACACTGTTAACCAATCTGCAATTGGACTAAACAAACAAATAAGACATGTTCATTAGCAAGCCTCAAAGGTGTTTTTTGAGCTTTGGACAGGGACAGCAGTTTCCTCCTACGCATCGTGGTTAACTAGGCTAACTACACCCTGATTTACACATAGTGGCATCCTAAGCGGGTGTGTGAGGGGAGATATGTCGGCAAGGTGGCTGCAATAGCCTACAACCAAGATACTTTTTGCTACCCAGTTTGAAGCCTGTATGATTTAGATTTTTCTATCAAAGTCTTTTCATTGTAAATATGTGTCACAAATGTGTCTCCTCCCCTTTTTTTCTTGTGCTCCACCTTTCAGTAAATGTGTGTGTGAAAACTTTCCGTTTAGATCTGTCCCTTCCTCTACTCAGTAGCCCCATCTATTCATATATCTCCAACCCACTCGCAGACTGGACGGCTGGACCAAAATATCCATGAAAAACAGAGTGACAGGAAAGGGAAAGAGGAGAGGAAATGTGGCGGAGAGACGAAGGCAACACAGCACAACAGGAAAAAGGTCAAAATATCACTCTCGGGAGCTCTGATATGAACAAGACTCATCACATTTCCTGCAGCCTAACCTGCAAGACATCATTTTTTCCTAATAAAAGCAAAAGTGCTGTGTAGCTGTATAATAATACCCCTGATGCATATGAATTGTAAAAAAAACTGTATTACACACATCCAGTATAGAGTGTGTATTTTTCCAAAGCCTGCTTTTTTTGCACGATTCCATTTATATTGTCTTATGACTGTTTTATGTCATAATACCATTTTACCTCACAGACAGATCTCCTTGTATACATCACACAACATCACGATTCATGTCCAGTTCTGTCTGACTGCTTACTGTATGCAGCAGCCAACTGTCCTCTCCAGCACTTCTTTACAATAATTTTTAAGATCATACAGTTGACTGGAGTTTAAGAAAGGTAATGCTTGACACATGGTTAGTGTTATTAATCTGTTTTCTTCAGATGTTTTAAATGGATATACACAGTAAGTTAAGAGGTAGCTCTGATGTAGCGCTGATGGGCTTTCTTGTGACCTGAAAATGTTATTCCTTGCCCAACCTGACTTCACAGACTTCACTTCACAGACAGTCACTTCACTGACTTCACTTCATGTGCTGCAGACAGAAAGATAATCGAAATGAAGTACAGAACTATGCAAAAGCCTTAGGCAGGTGTGAAGAGATGCTGTAAAGTAAGAATGCTTTCAAAAATATAAAATTTAATTGTTTATTTTTTATCAATTTACAAAATGCAAAGTGAGCAAACAGAAGAAAAACCTAAATCAAATCAGTATTTGGTGTGACAACCCTTTGCCTTCAAAACAGCATCAATTCTTCTAGGAACATTTGCACAAAGTCGGATTTTGTAGGATCATAGTCAGGTGTATGATTAACCAGTTATTAACTGAAACAGAAAGTACTGGAGGAGGTTTAAAACTGGGTGAGGAACAGCCAAACTCCGCTATCAGGGTGAGGTCATATACCACAGCAAGACTGAGCACAGCAACAAGACACAAGGCAGTTACACTGCATTAGCAAGGTCTCTCCCAGGCAACAAGTTTAAAGCAGACTGGGGTTCCAAGATGTGCTGTCCACACAGTGGTCAGCCAAGGAGACTTAGTGTAGCAGATGAAAGACGCATTCACTTCCCTTTGAAATCTGAAGATGTCCAGCAGTGCCATCAGCTCAGAACTAGTAGATACACCCGTCTACTGTCCACAGAAGTCTGGATAGAAATGGTCTTCATGGAAGAATTGCAGTCAAGAAGCCAAACCTCCAATGTGGAAACATGGTCAAGCGACTCAACTATGCACGAAAACAAGTGGGATGCAGAAAAATGGCGGCACGTGCTCTGGACTGATGAGTCAAAATGAGTCAAAATTAAAATTTGGCTGCAGCCGAAGGCAGTTTGTTCGCTGAAGGGCTGCAGGATCTGAGGCAGCCTACATCCACTGAAGATCTGTGGTTAGTTCTCCAAGATGTTTGGAACAACATACCTGCTGAGTTCCTAAAAAAACTGTGTGCAAGTGTTCCTAGAAGAAAAGGGTGGTCAAACCAAACATTCTTTTGATTTAGATTTTTCTTCTGTTCGCACTTTGCATTTTGTAAATTGATACAAATAAACAATTACATTTTATATTTTTGGCAGCATTCTTACTTTACAGCATTTCTTCACACCTGCCTAAAGCTTGCACAGTACTGTACATTAGTCTGATGTACAGTACTGGACATTAATCAATAGATTACATCTCGTGACTTCTTTGGGTTGCTGATTTTGATCGACATCGTTTACATGGCGGTGGCACGTCATTTTAACACATTATGTGGCAATACCATGGAATATAGTGTGCAGAACGCGTGGCTATATCACATATTTCTGTGAGATCAGGCTCTTCTTGCCAGATTATTACTGCTGTTTTTCTGTAAGATACAACATTGTAGTTTGTTACTGGAGGTGTTGTGGAAACATCCTCAAACTAATGCCACCACAGTGTCTGTTTGTAGTGAGTCTACCTGAATTTACCTGAAATTAATTTACCTTTATAAAAACACTGACCGTATTCCCTGACCCACACGTGTGACAATCATTAGTCGGCTACAATTACCATCCCCTCCCAGCAATAACACATCATCCTGCTCACCTTCAGATAGTTCCTGTGTTCCCTCTGTGCCTTGAACAGCACTGTAATTTCTCTGCCGGTATCACAAACACAAAACCCTGCCCCCTGATTCTTTGCCCTCACCACCAACAACCTACCATCACGTACAATCGCGCTAACTGCAACCCGTCACTTAGGATACGGGTTCCCTTCCACCAGACCTCCCAGTCCACCTCATTCGCAACATTTCCGTGCAATAGTGCGTAACGTTAATTCTTTTCTTTTACCTAATCCAGTAACACTGCTCTTTTCCCCTTGTCTGCAGTGCCATTCATATTAAGCGACCCCCTTTTTTTTTAAACCCTCTATAAGACAAGAAAGGAGATAGAGAGAAAACCATAAGCTCAGCGGGCCACCGTGACATACCAGGCAAACTCATCACACTTCCACCAAGCTAAGACTCAGTTTTCACTCATTTCTTCAGCCTAAGTCTTTCTTAAACCCTGCCCTCTTGGAATTCCACTCTGCATTCTCCCCTCTAAGTGAGACACCCCAGGCTCTCCTTTGCTCTTTTTCGTTCTCCTCCTTCCCTTTACCTCAGTCCACCCATTCCCCTCCAAAGTCTCTACTCAACCCTACACAGATTATTCCCCACCACTGATTGCTCACTCAGATCACCCATTACAGGCCACTGACTCTCTAGATATCCATTAGAAGACTGACCTGCAGCAATACAGTCTTCGGTCACCCTGATGTCATCCTCCTTGGGCAGGCCATCTGCTTAGGAGCAGTCTCTCAACACTCAAAGTACTGCAAGCTCTCTGATGTCACATACATGGCAAAAGCAACTTCACCATGATTCACAAGTTTTAAGAAACATCGACACATGTTCCAAAACTGGGCTCCTACAGAGATATTCTTAATAAAAGGAGAAACTTTGGACACAATCACCCACAGTCGCTGCCAGCAGAAAAACAGACCTTTCAATAACACACCCTTGATAACCTTCACCAAACTTTCTTTACCACCTTATTCATCCTTTGTTAACCTACGTGTTCACCAACAGCAAGTATGTCCTCTACCAAGGTGTTATCCCCAGCCTGCACTGTCCACCTCATCAGCTGCAGTGGCCACAGCCACCACTGCGCCAAGAATATTAATTAATGATTAAAACAATGACACATGGTGTCGATATGATTGTGCTGAATAAAAACGGTGAAAATAATAAATGGTAAATCCAGCCTGTAGTCATTTCATATTGATGGTCAACTGTTACACCCTATTAGCTTCATTTTTCATTGTAAGTTATATACAAGTCTGAATTTAATGAATTCCCCCAGAAAACGCATCATCCTCTCTTAACATGTCTCCTCCTATTATTTGTGCTATTCTCCCTTTGAATCTTAATGTAATTCTAACCTTAAAACCATGTTTTAACCCTGAAATGGCCCTTTGAAGTTGTAAGGACCAGGCAAATTGTCATCTCAACAGTTTAAAAAAGTAAAAGCCAACACGACTCAGTTTGCATTAATGATCAATTTCAAATGATAAAAAGTGATTCAAAAGTGATCTTCTTTGTGTTTTAGTGTACATCTTGCCATGTTTTATCCTTCATCAGATTAGTAAGCATGATGCTCTCAAGATGTCATTTGCTACTGACTTTCAGCAGGAGGAACAGAGGGAAGCAGAGAGACCTTGAAGGAGAGAGAGTAGAGAAAATCTAGAAATGAGGACACCAAAACCAGACAGACACAAACAGGTAACAGCCTCACCAGTTGGCAGCTGGTCATACTGGAAACCAGCTGGGCTCCCTGGCAGCACAGGATGAATCCAGCCAGATTAAGGAGCACACACACCACAGACAGCAGAACAAACACATTGACCTGGATATGAAAGGGGAAGGGGGGGCGGTGGGTGAAAGAAGGGAGGGAAAATGGATTAACCCCGTGGACATATTCTTAAAACAAAACAAAAAAATAACAGTAAAACAAAAAAACATCCAACAAACATGATGCATCACGTGGCAGTTCCAGTGTGTTGAAATGTGAAATGCAGCAGCATGGCCCAAACAGAGAGAGAGATGAGATGACATCAGATCTGAATCAAGTCCATCTCTTATCAAAAAAGTCAGCCCTGTTTCTGATGTGTTGTTCATATCTTTTTAGTACTGAGAGAAAATGTCTTTGCAGATACATCACAAACGCTGCTTCGGTCTCCAAAGCCTCCGAATGGACGACTTCCAACAACGTCATGGAGAAATAGAACTGTAAATTGTTCCCGGTGTTTTTACAGCCAATAAGTTTGCTATTGGCAACTTGTGAGCAAATGATTTGATGGACAGCTGCCCAAGCTACAAAGCTGCAGCTGTCAATGAGAATTTTGTTACGATTTGACCTGTAATAACTTTGTAGTCATTTTCTATCATGTGTGTTGTATGTATGTATGTTGACATGACGCAGATCAACTGAGAGAACGTGGCCGTGGAAGAGGTAGAGCTGAGGAGGACCAGGACGCCTTTCTGCTACTTTACACTTGACTTTGCATTTTTAAACGCATCTCTTTCTCTCAGTTTCAGCCCCTAATCTAGACTAAAATGTTTCTCTCCCTATAAGCAGATTTTCCAAAATGGCCTCTGGAGTGTATAAATATTAAAATGACAGATGGGGCAAATGGAGTTTTAATGAAACACACTAACCGAAGTTGCTCAACCGGGGTCAGGCTGTGTAGAAGTAATACAGCCTATCATATCCTGTTATTTATGTTGATTGACAGTAACTAGAAAGCACAAAATAATCATCTGTCTGTCTCACTCTTGACCAGGTGTTGGCTGTGATTTGCTAGTTGTATGTCTATAACTGTACTGAACTGGTTCCAAATATACATCAGAGGGAGAAAGTTTTACGTCGGTCTTGGAGATCATGTGTCTGAGAAACATGACAACTGCTTTGGGGGCTGCATGAGTGTGATGCCTCGTACATTATTATCCTCACGACGCATGCTGCTGCTTGGTGACATCATCAGAGAGCACAATGAATGTTTAACAGTTAAGAAGATGACACGCAGCTGCACATCTGTGCTGAACAAAAGGATGCAACAGCTTTTGACTCCATTACTACCTGTCTTTGGCAATGAATAACAGGATGAGCATGAGCAATTACTTCTGGAAATTAAATGGAAATTAAAGAGCCGTACACTCTGTTCTGTCAGGTGGAAGTAACTCCAGAGCTTCATGATGATGAACTTAAGTCTAGTCAGAGCCCTGAAGAAATGCCAGGCATAAACAAACCCTCCAAAAGAGCACAAAAATGATATATATGATTATTTATTCCTGCTGCCTTAATTATGGGAGTGCAATTGACCAACTCTAGAAGTTGAAGACACATGGCTGTTTTTAAGCATCTTAAATGTATTTTTCTTAAACTAAAAGTAAAAAAAATCTTTCCTCAAATGGCTGAATGTGTCCACAGATGGAGCGGAGTGGTCTGCTGGGGGAGCAGCATCACAGCTGTGGACAAGAAGAGACTGGACAAGCTCATCGAGAAGGCCAGCTCTGTCCTGGGTCACCCCCCCTCTCGACCCATTGGAGGTGGTGGGCGAGAGGAGGATGATGGCAAAGCTATCATCCATGAGACAGAACGACCCCCACCCCATGAAGGACACGCTGACAGCACTGGAGAGCTCCTTCAGCGACAGACTCCTTCACCCTAACTGTGTGAAGGAGCGTTATCGCAAGTCCTTCTTTCTGGCAGCTGTCAGACTCTACAACCAGCACTGCTCACAGTAGACCACACTGCACTAAAACTGACAATCTGCCACTAGAATGTAAACCAACTGTGCAATATATTTATTCAGAGCAACCTCACTCTGTGTAATCCTTTGGAATATCTCCCACTTGTACACTATATTGTTTCTATTTTTTAGACTTCCTCTACAGTAGCTGTGCATATTTTTGTATCTCCTTGTGTCTGCTGTGACGTTGTAAATTCCCCGTCGTGGGACTGATAAAAGAATATCTTATCTTATCTTATCTTAGATGAATTATATATGAAACAAAAGACATCATTTCCCCTGTTTATTTTGTGCTGTTGATGTTTCATCTAACTCACTAAATAAATCAGTACTTCTATTGGTTATGTAACAGTGATTACTTTAAGACTGACAGCCAAGAAAGTTTGTCATATCCGATGGCCCACGGAGCTCTGCAGACTGTGGTGAGTAAGCTAACGTATCTTTCCTCTTTACTGAAAAGTCTAAATGAATTCAGAGTAGCTTGCTGACATGTTGGGAGCAAGATGGAAGAAACTGGATTTCCAACACCCTGCTTCACTGCTGAGAAAGTGTGGGACTCCATGCAATCAGTACCCTGATAATAACCTGATAAACCCCTCTGACTGGCTGTGCTGGCCTGGTGCCACTGATTAGAAAATAATATCCATGTGCTGGTGGAATACGACTGAAAGTCTGCATGGAGGCCTTTATTTTGAAATCTGACCGAACTCTTGTCCGACTTCCTGCTCGCCTCATCTGCTCTGTGGTGTTTGGTGAAGTCAGGCTGCAGTCAGGGTCAAAAACAGTAGTGGCCCTGGCCCTGCTGGAGGCCCTGCTGGAGGCCCTGCTGGTGGGTTTTACAGCACTGACTGGAGTGGGTGCAGCAGCCGCAGACACCCCCGCTGGATTTGAGCCTTTGCTAAACTTTCACAAAATACTCGGGTACTTTCCAAACTGCCAGAGCAGAAACATAAATGCTTGTCAGATCTTCTGAAATCACCTACACGCGCACTTTTCTGACACCTGAACTGAGGGGCTGTGTCTGACAATTTTCATAACTTTCTGAAATAGGGATAAGAGAGTCTCCCCTCAAAAGCATGGTGAGGAAGGTGAGGAATGAAAAAAGAGAACTTCAGACATTAGTTCCAACTCCGTCTGTTTTCTCGCCTCAGACAATCCTGCTCACTTCATGCTCACTTCATGCTGTGATGGCCAGGTATGTGAACTAATCTCTGAAGTTCTCTTTTTTCAACCCTCACCTGACTGTTTCTGTCACTTCCCGTGTGTACAGGTGCAATACTGTGAATGCCTTTGAGGGGAGACTCACTTCTCCCTATTTGTATTCCCAGCCTATATAGTAATATAGTACACGGTAGAGTGTTTTCCCTACATGCATTCAACAGCTGTTAAATGATTAAAGCAGTGCAAAATACTTATTTACTGCAATAATAAGATGGAATAAACCCCCTATTTCTACTTAATAAGCTACAATAAACCGACTATCACTACTGTAAACAGCCAAAGTCAGGGCGAGGATTATAAATCCACCACCCGCAGACATTACCACCATTTAGCAGGCTGTTATTGGTCATTAGTCTTTCAATAGTGCAGCTGGAGTCAATGAAGGCTCTGCTGCACGTCTCACTACCTGCCCATTATAATCAGCGGTCGGACAGATGAAGTTGTCAGCTGCCGTGCAAGCTGATAATGCCACAACGCTGTCAGTCAGAAGTAGTTACAACCGAGCTCTCAGAAGTTAAACCAAAGCCTCTGCTGAAGGGAGGGAAGCCATACTCCCACACAAGCCCTGTAACAAGTGTGATTCACAGCTCATACAATTAAGCACTGCATATAAACTCAGGATTTGAAAATGGTCCACTATTTGAATTCAGCTTTCGTGCCATTAACCAGTTTCTCACCTTACGTAGAGCAAAGTATTTCCTCCCTTTTTACTGATCCTGTTGATGTACCTTCTTTCTGAGTTTGCATGCAGGACTGCATGTTATATTCAACACATTGAAAGATCCATTGAATCGCTGCTTTGTAGAAGAAACCAAAACTATGTCCCTTACCAGTAGCAGCATGGGCCGTCTCCATGTTGTGAGGCCTACGATGCCTGACAGAATGACCTGAAGCAGAAAGATAATGTTCATGTGGTGCGACATGTGTAAAAAACACAAAACAGAACTATACAAGCAGGTACACGTGCACAAATGTGATGTAACACAAAACTAGAAGTGCAACAGCATTAGTGACCCAAAGACTGCAGTTAAACCATTATCGCCTTAGTTTTTGAAACAGTGCCTGAATTTGACCAGTGCTCACTGCTGCTGCACACGAATACGGTCGAATACATGTAGATCACATATGATGGATTTACCTTAAGCGTTGGATGTCATAGCTCTATTACCTCTGTCAAAACCTTTTTGGGGGGGGTTAGATTCCCATACAGTAGAAGACCATTTCCTACCTTCCTGAGGAGGTTTTTGAGATGCCAGGTTTGCACTGTGTGGACAGCCTGACAAGTCCACACACACATTCATTTCAAAGTCCACAATGATCTATTTGAGAATTAATTAATAGTGAGGTAAAATTAATTTGTTCTATGTTCGCATTTGCACCCATGTCAGAAAAAAGTCTGTGTATCTTTATAAATCGATGATCACACAAAACTCCCCCATAGCTTTAATCTAGGTTAAGGAAGAGATTAGGCTAACCAACAGCTTTTTAGGTTTTAGTTTTGCCAGTTTATTCAAAAAGTGCCTGGATGACCCAACAAGAACACACAACAGGCACACGACACTCATTGTGACACAGGACATAGGGCAGCACCCAGAGGTGAAACGTTTTTCGTGGAGCCCCAGAGAGCTAGAGACACACGTTCAGTCCCGTGTGAAACATTGTGGGAAACAGGAATGCTGCAGCAGAGACCGGAGTAAAGTGTCAGGTCAGTTGAGACACGTCCAAGTGAAGTCACAAGGCTTCGTAGTTAACCTGTAAGTCAAGCCGCTCGGCTAAAAGTCTCCAGCTACTGACCTATAAAATTACCCAATTTAAATAGCTACTAAAGTGAAATAAAGTCTCTTGAAAAGCACTGGTCAACAAGCCAACAGGTTTGTCTTAACCACTTCGCTTCGAAGTCAAACTGAAAGTGAGCACAACCACAGTGAATAATCTCTCACTGCACAGAAAGTCGGCCAAAGTTGAAGCAAGTCTGCAAAAGAGTAATTCAGGTGGTTTTACCTTTCGACTTTCTCTTCCAAAAAAACTACTGGTCTGCTTACGTCCCGCTCCTGGCAGTTCTTACCCAGCTGGATCTTCAGTGAGTTTAAATCAGTGCAAGAATAGATGGGACATAAAACCTGAGTTAGGACAAACTGATGTTTTTCAGTAAGTCTGACTGAAGCTCTGCAGGCTACACGTCTAAAACCCCATCAGGAAGGTGTCAGATGATCGACATCAGAAGAGTCTTGCTTTATGGGATTGTTGTTCTTTGATTTCTACTTTTGTGTTTGGCTTAATGCTTAATGTTTGTGCTCATAGTGTGCACAAGTGTGTGTGCCTGCATGTGTGCTGAACCTCAGGAAGAACAGCCACCGGTGAATGCTAGACATCGGAGCAGTGGTTCAGCCTGCAGCAGCCCTGCAGCACTGACTGACTGTCACAGCAGGCTCAGTGTTAATGGCACTAATGGAAACCAGTCAGAGCAGACACAGCTCATGTGCTTTAGTGAGATTTTCTGTCGTCATTTCCGTTTTTTAAAATGTTGACTAGCCATAATAAAAAAAAACGCCCTGTGGCTGTGGAGCTGATTCACATTAGTCCCCAACGTCCCAGCACACAGAGACCAGGACAGTCTGTAACTCTTGTTACCTGAGATCATGTTTCATGACAAATCTAGAACGCCATGCACAGCGATGATGACGGAGCCTGTGGCAGCCTTACCGACGAGCCTGCCCAGAAGGGACACGAGTTTCGGATGGGCGGTGAGTTGCTGAGGGACAGAGCTCCGAAGGACAGTGCCACCATCGAGCCGCCGAGCAGCAGCTGCAGCAAGCCCAGCGAGAGCAGCGGCCGCCCGGGCAGCAGCAGCCGGGAGCCGCCGCCGGCGATCCGGGAGGAGGCGGACAAGCCGCGGGGTCGGTTTCGGTGAGACGGCTCTGCGAGCTGCAAAGCCCCGCTAACCGGACAGCAAGACCCCGGCAGCACCACGGGGAGCGACATCGGAGGCTCGACGAGCGGGACGACAAACAAACGGATCTGTCGGGAGTTTGGGCCCAGAAGCGCAGTGTTCACGGGCTACAGGCAGGAGTGGAGCCGCTCGGTGCCCCCGACATGGCGGTGTCCAGTTTTAAATAACACGCTCGCTGAACTGCAGGGCTCGGATTGACTTTCACATATTTTGGCAGCGGGTTGAGCAGAGTCGGGACGGGGGAGGGGGAGGGGCGGAGGGGGCCATGTGTATCATGTAAACAGGACAGGGTGTCTTCTTGAAATCAACCAAATATACAACCCTGAAATCAAATACAGACTTGAGGCCTTGCACAGTATTACACTCATGGAAGTAATTAAATATAGTGCCCCCCCCCATCCTCCCCCCTCTCTCTTTGTACTATTCAATAAGGGGTGATCCCCTGGGGATTATTAAAGTAATTCTGATTCTGATTCTCAGTCAGGGGCTTGAATAAAGATCTGGTAGCCTGTTCCTCCACCACACCCTATGTTTCCTTCACATTCTGTATTAGGAAATAAAGTCCTCACAGCCATGAACAATTGTGCACTCCAGACCAGCCAGGATGACTTTTACAATGAAACCCATGTCAGAACCAGAACCAAAGTAAAGCAAGAAGAAAAGAAGGGTTTGTGACTTTGTGACAAAAACCTCCCACTTTTTTTATATTGAGTTTTAAACGTATCACCAGCGGTGAGCAGAAAGGTCTCGGTTAAGGTTTGTTAAAGTATTGCAGCTCCATAATGAAGTATTTTGTCAAATAAATTGGACACAACATCACTCCTAGCTGAAGATTCCATAAATCCGCCACGCTGATACACTTTATCTACCTGGGTATGAATCATGTGGAACCTTCACTGCACCAGCAGCACTGATAAATCTTCAGTAGTGTGTGTGTTGCGGTCGAAGGTCGTGACAACAGTGTCGACCTGGCCGTGTCCTGAGAGGCTCACACCGACTGTTTACCTGCCATCACTTGATCTCTGCTGACGACACGCCTGCAACCAGCACTCTGCGTGCTGTTAGAACATGCTGCTGACCCTTTGTTGCTTGTTCATACATGCAAATCTGTTCATTTTCACATTTTCCTTATTGGATGTCTTGGCTCAGGGGTCATCAAGTGGCCGAAGTGTGGAACGTGTGATCATGTGATAACAAACATTGCCCACTAAGCCACACGACGACACTCGAGGCAGTTTCATTTACTGATTAAGTCTACGATGGAGATGTAGCAATCTAAGTATTTCTGTTTTTTTTGTCATGGAGGGATTTATGTCACAGAGCCTAACACACAATACATAGTTTACTTTTATGTGCAATCTGTATGAAAGTGACCATAATTATGCGAGACAAGACACTACAACACTGCCATATGTTCACAAACAAAATGTACTATTTACTAAAAGGATGCAACACTTAAAATTCACTTATATGTCTGCTATATGAATTCTGAGAGAATATTGTTTCTTTGTAATATGGGTGAAGTGATTCTTTCAAAAGACTGACTGCTGACATCCTCATACTGATAAACCACCTCTGCACATCTTCCTAAATGAAATCAATATTTCGAAGAATTCTGTCACCACTGTTCTTTGTGAAAAACATAAATGCACTTCAGCCAAAATATCTTCAGTTTTCCACGTCTTCAGAAGCTTCCATGAAATGGCACATTTCACATGATTTTGTAAAATGAGAAATTGTTTTCGTGACAGTTCATAACTTTCTGCACCTTTTTACCTGTTTACTTGTTTGTCTGCCAGTCACTAACTCCTGCACCAAGCTATACCACTCTGCCATATCTTTTATTTTGCTCTCCCAGCTGTCGTGTTTCAACCCTCTTCTTATTTGTCTGTTATCCTGCTTGCTGTATTTTTTTTTTTACTGATCTGGTTTTTTACTTTTCTTTTGAACTTGGCATTCTGGACTTTGATGACCATCTGACTGTTCTTTTTTTTTACCAACCAAATAAATATTGCTTGCACATTACCTCTTCAACTTAAGCCAATTCTGATCCTATGAATCTATTTGAATCTATTCTGTCCTGGAGGCTGCAGTATTTTTACTCTGCGCTGTGGGAAGTATCTGTATCTCCTGCTGAAACACTGGCTTGCCAAATCCCAGCCTACCAAGAACTGTTGATCTCCCAATAGGTTTAGCTGGTGTGAATATCTTATTGAAGATGACACTGACACAAAGCATTACTACAGTTATCCTTTGTAATTATAATGTCTTGTCCCGTCTCACTCATTTGGTTGTCTACAAACCTTTATGCATAAATTGAATGCATTCAGTTCGTCCATCAGTTGCAATTACTGTTAATTATTTAGGCTATGAGAAATCCTCTTCAAACTACACTGGCAGTACATTCCCAGATATCCGTAGAACCAAGGCAAAAATCTTCTCTAATCTAATCTAAGCAGGACGGGGTGGTTCGGTGTGGGAGGTACTATGAACCAGTGCCCCGGTGGACATACCAGTTTCAGAAATACCGCTCCAACGTGTGTGCATTCTGAACAACAACACATTTTGATCTGATTTGATTTCACTCTGCAATCCGAATATTATTCTGAAATTTCTCTCGCATCCTAAGATATATACTGTTTCACTACATCACAACATTTAACCATGAAACAAAACACACCAAAGATTACAAGTAAATGGCCACAGGGAAGTCAGTAGAACAGAATCTGAGACCTTCCAGATTTGGACAAGCATCTATTTGATTGGATCCACCATGAAAATATGTAAATACATTTTGTGTAATATTTAATGTGATCTGCTCTGTCAATATTTCATTTCCTGTGGAGGTTACTCATAAAGTGCTTGCTTGCTGCACAGGTCGGTCCGGTTCAGCTCAGCTTACCAGCAAATATTAGGAGCTTTGGTGGGCAAAAATGACAAAGCAAATAAGTTACGGATTACTTAAAGAAACACTGTGTGCAGCACGCCACTTTCCACTGTCCCTCTCTCTCTCATCACTGGTCACTAAATGACAAACAGACAGACAAAACATCTAACTTAGTTTGGTCCATTAGGCTGCTTCGTTTTTACCGTCATAAGATCCACAACTTTCGACTCTAATCAAATTTTCTCTCCACAGCAGCAATCCACAGGCTGAAGGATAATGACAGGGGAGTGAAGACGCATTCAGTTAGACAGACAGGGAGGGAGATTGTCGCAGAGTTTTTGTTTTGTTTGTTTCTTGAAATGTAGTTTCTTTGCTATTGTATGTTTTCTCATCAATGCTTAACTTGCTTTGGGAATATGTACAGTGTTGCCAATAACGCCAATTAAATTAGATTGAATATTGAATTGAGAAAGAGACAGTGGGAGATCTGTAACTGGTCTCTACATGTCTACATGAAGCTGTGTAACAGATGACCATTCACAGAAAGGGCTTTTGATGAGGAGCACTCTTTATTGGTGTTGTAGATACCAATATCTGTGAGTGTCACATTGAACTGCAGCATGTTTATGCTGCTGACCCTAGACATGGTACACTACAGACTACAGTGCTTAGGTAAATCTCATACAGTGCCGATGGCATATCAGACACCCTTCAGGAGGAAGTAATCTAGCAGATGGAAAAGGAATCCCAGAAAACCATTGAAACGAAGCAAGCAACATATGAATAGGCACGTCATTGAAAAGATTTACCTGTGTGCTGTGATGGTCAGCTGCAGGCTGGAGAGGGAGAGGCTGTAAATAAAGTAAGCCACAAAGGTTGAAACAGGGCAAAGGTGAGCAGTGTGAGCTATGTTACCTAAACGTCATGTAGGAAATGGCTTTAGTCCCAGCTGATCTGCAGATTTAATGAAAGCAGTGGCGTTTTCCCAGTGGTGATTTTCTGTCGCGCTCAGGGCACGGTAGGATCAGGTTCACAAGTGTATATCATATTATGTGTTTTATGGATGTAAAGCCTGCCTAGTGGAGGGGCTGGGATGGCATTTCAGGATTGCATGGAGGTGATCAGGATGTGTCTGCAGCAGAGTAGCCTGGAGTAGCAGATGCATTTGAGTGAGCAGAAGAATGCGTGGGAGAAGTACGTCCTCCCAGGCTGACTCTGATTTCCTGCCTTGTGCAGGCATGCAGGAGGTACCTGTTTAAACAGTACATCTTGAACAGGACGTAATGTAAACTAAGCAGGATCTCAGTGGAGGCCTGGATCTGGAGTAATGCCGCAATCTTTTAGCTACGACAGAGGAAAATATGAGGGAGCCACCATCCACATCAATGCAAGCACTCCTGGGCTGACCACAGAAGGAGGTGGATGTAGTCTCTAGCATAATATCAGTAGTACGGTCAGGATCCTCCTTGTTGGGATCCTTCATGATTCTCATGGTCAGAGTTGGGAGTTGGCTGAAATGACTAGAAAGGCGCTATACAAATACAGAGCATTTAATCAATACTAATCAGTAGGATATTTATGAAATCTGTTCTTAAAAATGATCACACTATGTACAATATACGTGTGGTTAAGACTTTTTCTTTTATTTGGTGTTTTTAGGTGAAAACATGGAAAAACTCAGCAGACACAGTCCAGTCATTCTGCTCATTCTCGCTGTCTCATTTGTAATATAACCCTCTGCCATGACACAGTACAGAATACTCCATGAGTTCAATGCCAGTCTATGTGAAGGTCATTCCCCATTAGCACTTGGATTCTGACAGTAAGCACTTTGTAACTCATGAGTGGAGGTAAAGAGTAAACTGAGATACAATCACAGATATTTGAGCATGTGGAAGACCGTTCATTCACACAGATGATGTTGACCAGACCAAAGAGCGCTGAGTGCCTCCACCATAGACACCAAGACCCATGCACAAAACACACTGCCACTCAAAGCCAGGAGCCCATCTCTGTGCGTTACCAAATCTGGCTTTGGACCTAGACAAATATATCACTGGCTCACTTCTGAATGTATAAATTTCTTTTACTCCACCCTGTGGATGGCTGATAGAATACAAAAATGATTAATTCAGCTAATTTTTTACTTTTGCTGTACTCCATGTCTGGTAGGTTTGTGCAGGAAAATGCCTGCTCGCATACATGACTTCATGTGTTTTAGTGGTTTGTTTGGAATAATACAAAAGCTGTGTCTCAATTCAGATCCTTTCCCCTTGGAAGGACAAAGCCCACAAATGTGTGTCATTCAGACAAGGCTGGATTATGAACTTAACAAAGGGGCTACTACCCAGTGGCCCCGAAAGCTTACTGGGAAAATTGGTTGGGCAATATCCATCTATCAGCCATTACGCACTTATCCTTTGAAGAGTCACAAGTGGGGGAGCTGGATCCCATTCCAGCTGACATGGTCTGGACAGGTTGCCAATGTCGGTTACAGGGCAGACACATTAAGACAGACAACCTTTAATTAAAAGTTGCCAGTTTACCTAACCTGCATGTCTTTGAACTGTGGAAGAACAAGCAAACTTCAGCCAGTTGGCATGTTCGACCTCACTCTGCTGTGATCTAAGGCGATCACCATGCCACATATCTGTATCCTGGTTAGGGATTCCCCCCCCTTGTAAGTTCATCCAGCCATACCTTCAGAGGACTGGTCCTGTTCCACTTATTCAGTTTTCAAAGAAAGCTGTTCTTAAGTGAGACACAGCTTTGAAAATATAAGGCTGGTTTTATTCTTTCTTTTTATTCTTATCAATTAACTCCTACACCAATAATGTGTATTATATGGTTTCTACACCTCTAAGACATAAATATTTTAAAAAGGCTCACAAATATATAGTTTCGTTTTTAAAGAAAGGTTCAGTCATTTCTGAAAACAATTGAACACTTGAGTTTTTTTCCTTTAAAAATTACTCTGATGGGGGTATCTGATGTGGTTTTAATAGTTTTTGGACAATAATGATGCCCTGTGGCACAGAGAAGGAGGATAGATTGGTTTTGGATACACACACTACACCTATTGGATCAATTCATTGTTCATTTGTTTTTGCACATTGGATTCGTTGACATTAAGAAAAATAGAACATATCACCAACCTTATCATTTAACAGGGTTGTTACCATAGGCAGTCATAGCCACAATGGTTAAACAGACAAAAGAGGGTGCCACCTACAGAAAGTTAACATTCCAAGGCAAAAGACATCACTCTACTGGCCACATGGTTCAAAGTGGCAAATCACTTCTGGCTGGGAAGTACAGTGCAAAAACAGCACAGCAATGAATGCTGAGCACCAAAGACAGCGAAAACAATAAAGAGGAAATCTTAAGGCCCAGTCACACCAGAAAGTGGGACAGTAAAATTCATTGGATGTCCTGGTGGTAGAAGTTTGGTGACATAGTGACAGGACCAGTTGGCAAACTACTGTAGCTAACTCAATTATCCAGTCAGCCTTGTTGCCAACTTGTGCAAATGTCCAACTGTGGTACTTAAATAAAACAAATCTCCGGTGGCCCACAAACCCATAACATGCCAGCCAGAAATCTGTTGTTGCTTGTCAGACATAGCAATAGCTATTCATTAGCTCTCCTGACCTATCAAATTGGTTAACTAGCATGCTAGTTAACGGAAAAAAAGTTGACACTGCTTTTTCCAAAAACATTTTCGAAAATATATTCTTTTTTGAATAGTCATGATTACTGATTAAAAGTCTTCTTCTAAATATCCTCTTTACAATGTAATTTTATATGTTTTCTGTCTTTCTATGCTATTCTTTCCTCAGCATTTAGCTGTTGGACACCATGCGGTAACCAGTGCAAATAAAGGTATATATGTTCGCTACATGTTCAAATCACTCAAAGATGCTATTTGGTTGGTAGTGAATTGGGTCTTCTACACTGAACATTTAGGTCTACTTCTCTGAATTTCTGAATGCTTTCCATGTTAATATTTCCTGCACAGTTTACATTCTGAGATCAGGTTTAGACTTATGGGGTTTGGGTTGATGATGTAAAATGTGGATTATTGAGTGGATATTGAGCTTAAGGGAACATAGAAACATCAATATGTTGACCTCACTGGCTCCTTGTTCTTTCAAAGATCAGCACTGTCGAGACAATTAACGGCCTGTGTGAAAGTTGATCAAAATTAAACTTGCGAAATATTTGTGCAGTTTTATGTCGCTCCCACAAGCTTGTCCTCTGATTGTTTCCGTTCCATTGAAACTAATTGGCTTTGCCGCGAAATTTGGCTGCTTTAATGCTGGAGTAGCTGGGCTTTTGACAACCTGACCTACTGTAATAATCTGATCTTGACTGATGTTGTTCTTGATTAAATTCTATAGAGCAGACATTGTTTGCTCTTTCCTACACATGGCAGATAGGTGGCAGATTTCTGTGGGTGTGTTTTGTTACTGGAGGTGACAGCAGACAGTACAGTGTGTGGGGACAGCATTAAGGTTTTGGTGTCACTGTTTCCCTGGTTTCCCTTTAAGCTTGACAGCAGCAGAGGTTTTAGTATGGCTGGGTGGCTGAAGGGCAGAGGAAAGACAACCCAAACCTCATGGGACTAAGAAAGTAAAAGGCACTTCAAAAAATTGTAACAAATTCCAGAGTTACTAGATAGAATATGTATAGATATATACTGTATGTATACACAGGCATTGTCATATACGAAGGAATGCAAAGACAGAGTATAAACACTTTAGATATAATATATATATATATATATATGTATATATATGCTGTATGTAATAATATATACGTAACCTTTGTTGATCGTAGCTAGCAATAATAGGAGCTTAAAAAAAGAACAGGGTGATAAGCATATTGTGGGCTTTTGGGTTTGTTGAGGTTTTTGTGAGGGCAAAACTCGTGGCAATAGGTTTCAGTTGCTGTGCACAAACTGAAGAGTTGCATAGGCAAGAAAACAAGTAGTTCTTAGTCACTCAGTTTTGACCATTAAAAGTGGTACATAAGAAAGAAACAATAAAATACAACATAAAAGTAATGTGAAGACATTGTGTTCCTATCCAAATGGATAGTACAGATTGCTTTGACTTCTTTGAAGCAAAAAAAGGCATTTTCCCCTCAATATTAAAGAAGCAAGAGTCCGTTCAAAGTCAGCAGCTTACTTGTGCAGGACATGATGGAATGGTAAGTGTGTAAATAGACTGTATATGCAGCACATGTGTAAATGTATGTCCAGGAAGCTGAGGGCTGGCACAGCTGCTGTGTGCTCACCCTATAGTTCAGTGTCCTGGTACTGGTAGGAGTTTGCAGTGTAGTATCCCAATGCTGCCTCTTCCTCTGCCGCCTCTTCACTGGTGTAGAAGGGACCTCCCGCCTTGGAGGACGGTGGAGTCTGGGGTTCAGGGCGGGAGCTGGAGCTGGAGCTGGAGCTGGAAGTACACAGAAAATACAAGCTGCTCTGAGTTCTGCCCCCATTTCCAGTTTAGTTTGTGCTTCACTAGTCTTGGCCGCACGATGCACTTCCTGTCTGGCAATTTGGCAAAAGTGGTCCACTCTACTTTAGTCCTCGCAGAATATCTCAACACTGATTGTCATGAAATGGGGTACAAACATTCAGCTATCAATGGACTGGCATGACATTTGCTGTAGATATTCAAGGTCCAAGGAGGATCAATTCTATTGACTTGTTGAAGCCCCTCTCCTGTAGGTGGAATATGTTGACAACTGCTGGATTCATTGCTGTGAAAAATATATATAGAGTAGAGCCACAGAAGACATTATATAGGCATTTCATTTTCGGTCTCTGTGCTGTACTCCTAATGATGAGCAGATTGGTATCCTCTTTTATGCACTCTGCAGTGTTTCACAAAATATTGTACACATATTGAATACATGCAACTACCTTTGATTTGCTTCATTTGTAGCATACACCTAAAGTTAGAATCTTTACACACTGTTTTACTGTTGATACTATCAATGGTTGACATTTTCTCAGCAGTAGCCCATTAATGTATTCATATGGCATTATCATCAGTATTGCTGGCACTGTGTTCAGCATGAAATCTGATGGAGTACGCTCTTTATGGTGTGGTGCATTAAGTGGCTGTGTTGTAAATACACCAGTTTCTCTACTGTTGTATTTCTGATGATGTAGCTGCTCAAGGAGCGTTTGCTGTAATGTTAAACAACACTCGGTACCCTCAGTAACTCCAGGCATCTCCAAGTCAGCCGCAAGGATTAGAAATTTAAAGACATTGAATGTGTTAGTAAACTGTTGGCTGTTGCCTCTGTGGTCTCAAGTACTGTCAGGTGACAGATGATAGATGAAAATTTGCTCCATCGAATCTTCATTCTGCACTTGACGATGGAATTCTCTCTTTCCCTAAAAACACAAGCCTCTCAGGCTGCACTGTCATTGATACCTAGTAAACTGGGAGGTTAGCAATCTGCAGAAAATACACTCACAGTGGAGCTTGGAAACTGTTGTATGGCAGTAGTGAGCCTACCCGATAGGCTGTGGGCGACTGTGATCCAGCTTGGCTGTCTTCAGGGGAACAGCATAGATGTCTGGGTGCTTCTGTGCAATTTCCAACTGGGAACACAGAATAGTTGATTAAAGTCTGTTATGAATGGTGTCCAAACTAATGTGTCCTAAACAATTCTACTGCAAGAATTCCTTTCCTCACTACAAACATAAAAATTCTATTAACTATAAGTAATTTCAGACAAACTAGAAGGAACTGTATGGAATACTGTCTGAGGGAGTATTAAACCACTGTAAACATTATCCATACAGTAGCAATGTCAACGTTATAGAATTTCACACCAGCATGCTGTGTCTCAGTGTCCAGTATGTATGTGTTTTGCATTGTCTCTGGGTATAGAGACAAGACCATGTTTCAATGATTGTGATGCTTCAGTGAATGTATGTTAATACATTTTTTGGTAATTGATTCATTTACTAATGTATACTGCACTCACAGAAAGAAAAAATAAAGCATATGCTGTCTTGTAATGATGACTATGCCTCTCATATTAGAAGATCTTGATCTTTACCTTGTTATTCTGAGAGAAAATTCTTCAGTCATCTAATTAAGGGTTCTATATCTCATAAGTTTGAAATTCACATCTCATAATTATGAGACAAGGCAATTTTCTTACAATCACAACTATGTGATACAGATCTCTTCATTATGAGATGCTGAGTCATACTTTGGGGATACAGAACTCAAAAATCCTAATTTAATGTCTGCCATTTTCTTTGATGAATACAATATACTTCTACTGTATACTATGCACCCATTCAAATTCTAAATCAACAAATCCTTTAAGAAATTGAAAGTGTGTAATATATGGCATTGGTATTTTAAATCTTTGATATATATGAAAGTTCGCCCCATTGTATTGTCCTTCCCACCAGTTATGTCTTCAGTAGGAGAGTATGGAACATAACACAGCCAGATTTTTACATCAGAGCAGGATATCGGTGCCACCGTGACAAAATAAGCAAACAAATATACTTTGCTAAGGTGTTCTTGTTTTAACATAATCTTTTTCACATGGACATTAATAACAGATAGATGGACTGGGACTCATTCCAAGCTTAAAATAAAACTTAAACCATGTAAAGCAGTAATGGTCAGTTTTTCTTGTCAATATGCGCTACATAATGACTTACCATGTTTAAATGATTTGGTGATAAAGAACATTTTGTTATATAATGACATAAGCAGATGTGATTGTTTTGATAAAACAGAGCTACATGGTAGATGGTAATTATGACACGTCATTATTCAAACTAACATTTCTGAAAATGAAAAAAATGTAAAAAATATGGATTGTGTGTGCGTGCCGGATCATAGATCTTTCTTCAGTTTAATCCTCTTTCAGGACTTTGGGAGCTCTGTAGTGCTATTTAATTCTTTCAATCTTCAATAATCTACTCCAGACCTGCTCTCTCCACATGTGACGTCATGTATTTCTGCATTTTCTCTCCTCTCATTCTGGATAGCAATAATCTCTTCTCACTTAATTGGTGGGAGAGCCATTTTCATCAAGTCACTATAAGTGGTGCAACAGGATCATATATATCACACGAAGGAATCAATTCACTTCACCCACCCTTTTTGCACCTAGTGTGCTGACACAAAATGTGCTGGGGTATGTTCTAGTTGTTCTTCACTTGTAATTAGTGCTGCCTAATGAACTGTAAAATAGCACCAAAATGACTTAGTCCCTACTTTGTGTAATACACATCATGATATTACAGATGACCAATGGAAGCACTGAGCCATGCCCACCCTGGCGTTCTGCGCCTCCTGCATTTCCAGCACCCTTTGGGCTCGGGCGAAGTGATCCATTTTCTCAAAGGCCTTGATCTTTCCCAGGAAGGACCTCGTGGATGGATCCTCCGCAGGGCTGTCCTCGGCTGTCTTCACCTGCTGCCTACAGACTGTCACTGTCGCACTGGGCAGAGCCACAGGTGAATGAACTGCAGCCTCTGCTGTGCTCCCATAGCTGGTGGGCTTGGGCAGGGGGGGGGGCTGAGGTGCTCCCAGGGGACGCAGTTTGCAGCAGGAGTTGAAATTATGAATTGGAGGTGGAGGCAGCAGCCCAGAGGAGACGGCTGAATGGGAGATGGGTGGTGGAGGGTCGTTGTTGCTGCTGGCAGGGCTGCTGCTGGAAGGAGAATCATAACTTCGGCTGGAGCTGGGGGCTGGAAGGTGGTGCTGGCGATGGAGATGGTGTGGGACAGTCGAGCCTGATATGAGGACTGGATCATCTCTCAGAGACAGTTTCACCTGACCAAGGAGGGGAAGTGTTAGCGTTAGAGCCACAACAGAGTGCATGAGACTCACACTTCTCTGGTATTTTGTAGAAAATACCTGAATCTGATTTTTTATGATAAACAAAACCATGTAACACAAACCGTCCGGCTTTCAAACAGCTGCTACTATCAGCAAACAGTGCTGGTGTCTAATTGTCCAACACGAAGCAGAAACTCCATACTGCCAGTTTGCTCCATATTTATGGCGCATATTTACCGTAATGGGTAAAACAACCACTATGACCTTTACAGTTATGACTTTGTCTGAGCGTGTTTGGAGATTCATCTGGCATAATCGGGTTGTTTATCCAATGTTTTCCCCTTGATTTTGATCCCAGTAACACTTCAGGATCTCCTTGGAGGTGCTGGAAGACTAAAGTGGGGAAGAACACAAGGGGCCTGATGCATAAACCTCTGTGTAGATGATGCACAAAGACAGGAATATTAATACACATTCTTTCTGTCGCATTCATAAAGTTGCACATACACAGGTTCTGTTCTATATAAATCAATTACTGTGGAACACATGCAAAAGCCTCATGTCCCCTCCCACCGTTAGCTACAAATAAACACAGTGCTTAAATATCTGTTTGAATATGGATACATGTGTCTGCTCCACCACTTATCAGACCTGTCACTTAAAACAACAAGAAGAAATTCAAATTCACTCACTGTGTCGCATTACTATAAACGGCTGTGGCTATTTTCAGTGCCCATATGTTTCATTCATCACATGTACCCTGGAACCATCGTCGCTGTGATATCTCAATCATCATTTATTTAACATCAGAGAGAGCTTCATAGAGCTCATACTGTAACAGACTTTTCAGGATAAAATGCACCACATGATGAAATAAGGAGATGATGGCTCGAAAATAATGATTCAATTCATCACTTGCAAACAATTTGAAATAAGGTTTGTAAAATGCACCTTTGAATGACATTTTATGGAAAACAATAACACGATCATGTGGCTCCAGGTCTACCTCAGACCTGGAACAATGGCTGAAAATGACTAAGTGGATAGAAGAATTAGTTAGAAGAAGTGAGTCTGCAAGGCTGTATTGTTAGAAGTGCTGCCAGGTGCTTAGAGCTCCTGTTATCTCGACTTACAACACGCCAGATTCCAAAGGCTCCATTCCATGTCAGCAAGGTTAGAGCCACATTACTCTCAGGAGACGGTGGAGCTACCAAATCAAATTTCCTCTACACCTCGGGGCAGCGAGAACAACACATCACATTAAAATGCTGTATCTTTAGGCAGATACGGGGACATCAAATGATGACATGACTCATCCTGCAGCTCAGGTAATCAAAAAATGTGTCTCCTCTGATCCTGTATTGTTTTTGTATTTTGTATCTGTATTGTCCCTTTTGTCCAAAAACCAGTGATGCTGCAGTTAAATACATCTCTACTCTTAAATTTACTTCCTGATGGAGGAGAGACGTTTTCTTGATATGTCAGCACATCTTTTTTTTTGTAAAAAGAAAGGCTGCTCTGACATCAGAGAGAAGCTCATACCACAAGAACAGGTAAGAGTCTGACAGGGATGACAGACTTCACGGTCCTCCGAGTGATGGGATGGCCACATGTCCACAGGCAGAGGGGTGCAGTGGTTGGGCTGGGGGTTAGCGTTTGACCAGGGCTTGGAAGCAGGAAGGAAAAGTTCCCTTCACTGCCCCGTGGGCCAGCACTACAGATTTTACCTGGATGCTTACGGACACCATAACAGTGTTTCCAGTGTCTACATGCTATGTGTGTACCTCACCTTGTTGTCTGGTAAGAGGACAGGTGGAGGGCTGGACCTGTTGAGGACTTCCCGGCTGCTGATTTTTCTCATGCGACTCCTGATGTCTGGATTGTACCTGCGCAAGATCTACATACACACACACACACTTATACTTCTAGGCAGGATAGGTTGTAACATTTAAAGAAAAGAGATATTTCCAAGCAGTTATCCCAAGTACTGCCTTGACAAATTACACTGAATTTACTTCCAAAACAAAAAAAATTAAAAGTGTCCCTTGTAAAATATGCTGTCTAGACGGTATCTACACTGTACAGCGTGTCTCTGGTTCATTCTACTCCCCCTCATCATGTTTGTACATAGGGGTAAACAAAACATTACATTCCACAAGTGTGCCTTCACGCGGTACCTTAGATGTGACGTCATGTGAACATGCATGTGTTGCTTCTTTGGTTTAGACACTTCAAATGCTCCGATAAGACCGGAGCATTATGCATCCTTATGCATTATGGTGCATTCTAGAAATTAAAGCAACGCATTGCTTATATGTAGTAGAAAATGTAAAGATCGATTGTCACAGCTGGTAAACAGTCTGGTAACAGAAACAGCAGGAGTGCAGGAGCCACTGATTGTTGTATTCTGCTGTCATGGCACACTCGGAGCTGTAGCCCTTCTGCATCTGCACTGCAGATGGCAGCACCATCTTGAGAATGAGAGGAAGAAAACCTGGACAAGTGAAGTGTGTATGTGTGTATGTGATTATGGTAGCGTATGTCTGACTGTTGTGTTCCTTAACAAATACAGATTATATAGCATTATATAACATCAAAATCAAAAACACTTTTTTTCCTCTTCCATGCAGTGCTATTTATTCAGCTGGATGCTTTAGTGGAAGCTGATTAGATCCACAGACCTTGCTATGAGCAGTTTCGTGTAGGATCTATTTTCTAGCAAACTACGGCCTCCAACCATCCTGTTGTCCATGATTAGATGCACAGACCTGAGTATTCAACTATTGGGATATTCATTCGTTGGGTAAATATTGGGTTTTCAGTTTTGAATTCTAATATTGTTTTTTCATATATATTCTGTCGCACTATATTTATACTTTTCAACTGCATTGTTAAAATGTAGAAATGCCATCTCAGCAAGGGGGCCTGACATCCCTCTCACTCACTTGAACATTAGTCTAGCTTAGTTTACTGATGTGTTTGGTTTGCATTGCATCTCCTTCTCTGCTGGTCTTATTTGGAATCACATGACTAGATAACTGGCGGTTGTGTCAGTTAGTCAATCGACTGTGCCGCTGCTGAGCAGAAAAATGTCTGAAAAGATTTGTTAATTGGCGCCAGCGAGAAAAAATGGCCGCAAGTTTGAGGAAAGCATGATAGCTTGTGTTGTCACAATTCTGTAGAATAACACAATCCTTTAAATCTCATGCTTTTCATTAACCTGAAAGATATGTTTGAAGCTCTACACCATCCATCTCAGCTGAGAACAGACAAATGTCTGGTCAGTCCTTTGACTGTTGACCACCAAAATCTAATCACTTCACACATCGTTGAGTCCAAGTGGACGACAGTGGTGGAAAGTAACTGAGTCTATCTACTAAAGAAGTGTATTTAAGTCTGTGCTCACCTTGAAACCCATATGTTTGGTGTAGTTATAGACTCAGACATAGAGAGAATGACAAAATTAACGTAAAAAGGGACTAGACAGCTGCAGGTGATTCAAAACACCTAGAGTCCTCGCCAAGACCAACAACAGGGGTCACATCAGTCCAGTTCTCATGGATCTGCACAGACCTGTGTGTCAAAGAAGTTATTTCAAAATGGACTACCTTTGGTCTCTAAAGAACTGCATCGTTTAAAATACATCTCTGATTTGCAGCCATGTTCTGAACGTCTCAGGTGGTCCTCAGCAGGTTTGCTTACTGTTCCTTGGTGTCAAAGATAAAGATGGTGAAGCATGTGTTGCTTTTACTGTCCAAAGTGCAACACCGTGAATGTTGTAGAGGAAAAGCTGTGTGAAAGTATGCAGCAATAATGTCCTTTCTGTGGTTCATTGTATCTCACCCTCCTCTATGACAGCATGGTTTACTAATGTCACCATGCATCTGAACAGTTTTGTGGTTGGATAATATTTCATATAAACCATCTACTTATTACTTAGTTACTTCTCAATACTGAGCGTTGGTCAGTAAAAATACATTACTAAACTGTATTCACCTGAAGATATTCTCAGTATTATTTTTAAACTACTACTTTTAAACAGTTTAACACTGTTTATTCATGATTCATACTTTGATCAGTGATAAAAGACATTGTCAGAGGTTGGTGCTGCAGCATGGTGGTACAGTGAACAGCAGAGAGCTCACTCCCTGTATAAATTACAGTTAAAAAAATGAAGTGAATTCTTTTGTCTGTGTGTGTGTGTATGTGTCTTAGACTCTGACCTCCTCAGCAGTGACGGGTTCAGACGAGCGGCTGATGGCGGAGATGTGCATCATCTCCACATCGGGCTCATTGTCGGTGTAAGCTCCGCCCTCGTCGGCAGTGTCATCCAGGTCGGAGGTCAGCCGGCTGTCCATGCTGAGGTAGTCAGCAGACATGGCGGACAGGAAGGACAGACGCTCCACATCCTGGCAGTCCAGATCACTCTCTACTCCCTCCAGCTAGAAGAGACACATGGTGGATCTTGGGTGTACAGGTAGGAAGGATGGACAGACGGATAGCACAAGAACAAGAGAGAAGAAAGAAAGCCGAGCTGTAGAGCACTACTGGCAGGAAGTAGAAAGACACACAGTGAGCATGCTCAGAGTGCACACAGAGGTGGCTGCTATGAAGCTGACAGGAAGCTAGTCTACTCCAGAGTAATGACACTGAATAAGAGCTTACTATATACACTCAGTAGCCAGTTCATTAGGTCCACCCAGCTAAAACTAATGCAGTCTAGTAAACAGTCCTGTAATAATCCGAATGTTTGAGAGAGGTGTTGATTCATCTGGACTGTGAAGTCATTGCACTGTAACTGTATTTTGTTACTGAGTTGTACTTCTTTTATTTAGCCGACCCTCACTGATAGAAATGCGGTGGACAATATCAGTACGCTCAGTATGATTGGAAAGATGCTCTATACATGGGGGATTTAATTCCCATTGTTAAGACTGCAAAACCAACGTGAATGTGTGTGGACATGTATTAGTTGTGGTGTGGGGACATCGATCTGTTTACACAGTAATATTGTGGAGACTTGCCTTCCTTTTGGTAACAGAATGCACGGCCCCCCATAATGTAAAACATCATGTGTGTGTGTGTGTGTGTGTGTGTGTGTGTGTGTGTGTGTGTGTACCTTGCCATCAGACACCCAGACAGCCTGCATCTGCTGCTCCCTGATGGAGTCTTTGACACTGCCGTACCAGGCATCGTTGGCTGAGTTCAGATCAATGGTGGCTGGATGAGAAAACCATCCAACCTCAGCATACACACTCAAAATAACGCAAAAATACAGCTGCAGCAGTGCCACAGCGCATTACACCTGACCGAATCTCTGCATGTGTGTCGACTGTACCAGTGAATAAGTGAGAGCAGGTCTTTCTCAGCTTGACGGCCTGTTCATAGAGTTTGCGGGCGCTGCGGTTGGAGTTGGGGGCGATCCTCTGTCTCATGGCCTTGATGCCGTGCTTGCTGTCCGGGTTGAAGAAGATAACAATGGGGTACCACTGGGTGTAGTTCAGGGTGTCCACTGCTTTGGGTGTTACATCCAGCAGAGCATGCTTGTCCTGTGTGGTGAGAGGAACAGGGACACAAGGTAATGGTGACCAGTTAGTGGAAGTCAGTGTCTCAGTAGAGCATCTGTGGATCAGGGACACTGCAGCTTCTCATCATTCTGAGACGTTTGTTTTATCAAAATATAGGTGGAAAAGGTAACACTGAAATGGTAGTAAAAAGGGAGTCACTTTATGTCTTGATAGTTTGAACTTACTGTGTTACTGTTACAGTACATTTATGTATTTACTGTTATCCTGTAATTACCACAGTCAGCAAAGGTTACACAGGTTCACTTTAAAAGGACTAAACACTGAAACTGGACATTCTTGGACACTTTGCAACAAGACAAATGACTGAAAATCCACCTGCAGAACAAAACTTTACTCAGCAACATGTTGTGCTGTCCATTCAATTGATCTAAACAGGCATGGTCATTTATTTTTAAAAACAATATTTCTGTTTCTAGAGGCGCTTTAAAAAACACCATCTTACAAAAACCCAAGATCACTGAAAGTTAAACGTCATCAGCTCAGCAGAGATTATAGCTTAAACGTCTGAAGAAAGATTTCTGTATATCATGGAGTGAAGACAGAATTACAATCACACACTTTCCATAGATAGTTAAATGGTAAATGGATGGCACCTTTCTCTCCTTCCTACCACTCAAAGTGCTTTCACACTGCATCCATGGCAGGCACTACACACTCATCAGGGGGAGCTAATCATTCACACACACACTCACACATTGAAGGCACAGCTTCAAGAGCAATTTGGGGTTAACTGTCCAATCAAGGACATGTGGAGTGGAGGAGCCCAGAATCGAGCCACAGATCTTCCGATTAGTAGATAATAGACCAGGAGACACTGATACAGTTTCCCAGAAGCTGTAGTTTATTTGTATGCTAACGACGTAAATGCTGTTTAACAAGATGCTGCCTTCAGATTAAGGGAGGAAGCAGCCTTCAAGTCAGCAAGAGCTGACGTCTCCTGAACCATGAATAATGACAAGCGAGCCAATGCACAGAAAATCCATGTTGCTTTGTGACATCAGGGACACAAAGTGCATGTGGCAGGGCATCGAGGCCATAACTGACCAGAAAACACCACAAGCCGATGTCAGGAATGCTTTCTTTCCCGTCAAATAACATCCTGGGGAGGAGAACACTCCCCCAGGGGAGCAGGCACTCAGACAGGATGTAAGTGGCACGGAGAGGACCCCAACGCCAGTTACACTCCTCAAAAAGCTGCAGGACAGGACAACATGTCTGAGCAGTGTGCTGAGAGTCTGGAGGCCCACCTGGCAGGCGTCCTAGCAGACATTTATTGATTTCGTTGATAGGGATGATACATAAAAAAAAACTTCTAGCAGAAAGAAACTTCTAGCAATAGGTCATTTGCTTTGGATGTCTCTGGTTGAAGATGAGTGTGGACGTTAGGTGGTCATTGCCTGACCGCTTCTTACTACTGATCAGTTGGACCAAAGTCTTGGGTGTATACAGCAAACCACCAATCAAAGTGCAAGCCCCCCCCCCCCCCCCCCCCCCTTACCACGTCTACTGCTGGAATCTTGGATATAGTATATGTCCTTTGTTCAAGTCTTTCTTGTAAAAAAGGTGAATAAACTTTCTAATGATTAACTTTTGACGTTGTTACTGATGGTTATGGTGTACTGCAGACAGCTGGTTGACAAAATCCTTTAAATCTACCATTTCAGAATGATAAACTTCATTCATGCCCCAAAATAAATGTATTGGACATGACATAGGTAGATGTTTTGTGTGTGTGAGTGGGCACCTGCTCGATGATTTGTCTGATGGTGTTCAGGCGAACCACTCCTGAGGACTTCTCAGAGCCAGCGTCTTTCGGTTCCGTTTCTAACATGTCGGCACAGAAACAACGGACAGGTCATTCAGAGGTAATAATAGGACATCTATTGACTTAGGGAGACAAAGACTTTCACAACAACCATGTGGACAGAAAGTGGTTGGCAGAAACTCACTGGCAATAACAAAGAGGTCAGGCATGTCAGAGGCCAGTTTCTCATTAGCAGCATCAGCGATGGGGCCGAACAGCACGACAGGACGCCGGAACCCAGCTGCAATGACACACTGTTATCACAACGCCGCTCAACAGTTTGTGACATTTACATTTTGTGACATTTACATCATTTACATATTGTTGGTCAGTTCTGAGGACCCGTGGTCACCAGAACACACACACAAACACACACGCTGATACACTTCCAAGTCTGTATTGCTGAAAGTCAAGAGGTCTTGAAGAGAACCTGACTAACACCAGATTTCTGAGGCTGATACCAACCATATAATAATATATCTTGCCATTTTTTATATAGGAATTTTTTTTTTAAATTAACAAGGTATGTGGTGAGCAGGACATTTTGTAGTGGACTATGTAATGGAGACATGTAATTTAAGGAATTTTCTAAATGACCTGAAACGTATCTTTGACATGCGGTGACATGTTTAGTTAGTTATTGGCCAAACGTATTTACAGCTAAAATATAACTATGAGTAGCTAAAATCCAATGATGATTAGCCATGTCAATATTGGTCAAGAGGCTCATCATTAAGGTCTCATGTGTAATTCAATAACAAATTATGCATACTGTACAACTGTTTTCCTAAACAGAGTCTCACACCAGTGATTTACTCAGCCTCTGGGCAGTGGATTAGTAATTAAAGTAACCCTCTAGGGCCAATTAGTGCACTGTTACTAGAGTGCAGCAGCCCTGTGGATCTTTCTTCCGAATTTTGTGACTGATTGAAATAATGCTTTTAATAATGCGACTCAGAGGAGAAGATGAGCACTGCACTCAAAGAGCATGCATAATGTGGAGCAGGAAGAACAGTGAGGACAGCAGAGTAGATAAGACATTTAAAAAGAAGCCGGATGAGACAGCAGAGAACTGTGATGGGGTTAAAGATAAGATAGAGAGGAGATGAAAGGATGAGTGGAAGAACTGAGGACTGGACAAACATCTGATGTGACATCTGGTCTTTTCAAATAAGCAGTAGTGTGTACTGTGATGTATACTGTACAAACATTTTCATCAACAGAGATATAGAGAATGAGTCCGAAGCACGAGTCCCACCCACCTTCTCGGAGCACCACTCGTTCATATGCTGGGAAGCGTGTGGCCAGGGTCTGACTGCTCATGTTTTCTCTGCTCTTCCTCAGGTCCTTCCTCTTCATTGAACGTTGGCTTCGCAACCGCCAGAAGTCAGCTCGATCGCCCGCAACGGCTTTATGAGAGCTCTGGACACTGGCCATCTGCTCCGCTCTGACAGGACAAACACACCTGTCACAAAGCCTTTCTTTATTCACATACAGTACATGTGTAAAAACCTGAAACCTGAAACTGCACTGCATCAAACAGTACACGCAGTGGTAGCTTTACAGATCTGAATAAAGAATAAGTGTGTCTTGCTAGTTTTGGCTCCTGAACAATGGAACTATTTCTCTTTTCTAACTGCATTGGAAGGTACACACTAATCTTTCCCAGTGTGGGAGTGTATGGTATAATCAACACACACACACAAATCATATGGGATAAAGTATACAAATGGGACACATGGTGTCTCACACCAGTGATTTCTCAGCCTCTGGGCAGTGGACCTGTAACTACAGTAACCCTCTTGGGCCAATTAGTGCAATGTTACTAGAGTGCAGCACCACTGTACATCTTTCCTCCTAATTTTGTGCCTTTGAAAGAATGTTTTTAATGAGAACTATTCAGAGGACAAGACGAGCACTGCACTCAAAGAGCATGCATAATGTGGAGGAGAACGAACAGTCAGATGACAGTAAGGACAGATGAGATGATGAGACATTTAAATGAGACAGGAGAGAATGGTGATTGGGAAAGAGATGATAGAGAAATGAAAGGATGAGTGGAAGAATGGGGGACCGGGCAAACGTCTGATGTGACATCCCTTTCAGATAAGCAGCAGCGGGCCTATGGCCAGGGCAGACCTTTGTGAGCCACTATCTGAAAGATCACTAGGTCTGTCAGGTTCCTGTACTACAGCCCCAGAATCTTCTGCTAAAGACAGAATAGAAAAATACTGTTACTGTACTACTGTCAGTGGTAAGTAAGGCTGAAATTAAGTATGCACTCACAGATATATTCTCAAGTCCAGATCAAGGCCCACATCTGGACCAGAATGCAAATCAGTTCCAAGTGGAACATGTGCAGCACATGTACACTACAGTAAACAGCATGTGATCCAGCTTGCAGATGGTGAACTGTTTGCATGTTTTTGTTCATCCTCAGTTGCTGTGTGTGCATTCACTCCAGTCAAATACCGACAAGTGTGAATGTGCTTTTCTAATGGTAGAATGAGGAAAAAGGAGAATGGACGGAGGAATAAACAGTCCAAAGGTAGCCTAGCACTGAGCCTATGGACTACTGCCGCAGCTGCATCTTACTGACATTTCCTTATTTTGTTGTATTTTACTGGGCTTTTCTGTACCTCTGACCTCACCTAAAATTCATGTGTTATAACTCTTGTTATTAATTATTATACTTGTTTTAACTCTTGGACTGAGGATGATGATTACTCCTGTGTGGACCACCACATGTAGGGAAGAAGAACTGTAGAACTGAAGTTCTCTCTCAATCCCTCAGGGCGTCACTGTGTGTCAAATAAACTAGTTTGTTTTTACATTAGAAAGTGATTATTCATCAGAAGGGTGAAAAGTCTGCTGTCAAAAGTCACGTTAACACAAGCACTGCAATCCTAAACGTATCCGGACGTTACATGGAGGAGCTGTATGGAGAGATCAAACATGTTTATCAGTTGGACCAGACATTAAATGGACTTTAACCTGTCAGCTCCTTACTACGTAGTCTGTATAAAGTCCGCCTGAGCCCATGTGTAAATAGAGCATATCATGGTCCTGATGATTCACAGCGAGCAAGTGGGTATGTTGATGACATCTCTGTCATGTGACTGGCACGAAACCAGAGCAAAACAAACATCTGTACTCTTTACCCCACTCTTTCGTGGATTATACAGATACGTCCAAATACAACTGAGATCAGTGCAAAAACAGTCATCATTATGAATGAGTCAGTGGCTGTAAACAAGGCTTTATAGCACTTTCCTGCACTTTTTGTGTCGTGTTTTGCCGACAGCGTGTTCTACCCAGGCGCCACTCTTCACCTAAACCAAACGGATTATTTTCAGTAGGTGAGGATGTGTCTGACATGGACAGTCTCTTGTGTGTGCGGACCTGATTCTCGGGATGCTGTCCAGAATTCATGTGAATTCATGGCTATAGACTTCTCCTAGGTGCACTGCACTGCCTCCCTAATTTCTCTAAGTCTTTAAGTCTCTAAGTGCTTTTGACTTGATGAATTACACAGGGAATTGCTGCACAAAATGGGAATGACAAATTGTTGGAATAAGCCCCCACTCAGTTCTGCCATAGGAAAGAGAGTTTCATGTGCTGTTGGATGACGTTACAAGCACTTTTGCTGAAGCACGCTGAGGCCTTCAGCCCTGTGAAGAACTCACCTCCTTTAGCTTCATGGGCCCCTAAAAAGGGACTGGCTGGTGGCCCTACCTGCTCTTGTTGGGGATTATGCCCTTTTCCAGCAGCTGCTTGTCTTTGCCAACACGGATTGCCAGCCAGTTGCCGAGCTTGCCATCATAAAGGGTGTCCACCACCTTGAAGATGTCCCCCCGGCTGAAGGCCAGGCTCTGAGGAGTCTCTTTCTCATACTCAAAGTGGGTCCGGATGAAAAAGGAATCTCCACGCCCCGACACCAAGATATCGTTATAGACTAGTCAAACAAAAAAAGTAACAGATAAAGAGAAGGAAGCATTAAAAAGAGTGACAGATGTAATGTGGTGGATGTAGAAAAAGAAAAGGGGAGGCAGCAATAGTGGAGTAAAATGTTAGACCGAGGCTCAGATAATGTTTGAAGCTACTTAACACATTTTCTCCAAGTCTGTTACTGCTGGGTTCTGGGTGGTGGCAGCTTGAAGCAGCTTCATCAAACTCATATTTAAAAACACTCTAAATAATGATAGCTCATGGGGACATTATTCCACTTATCCAAAACTTCCACTTATGCCTACTTACTGCCTAAACTGAACAAAGTGGGTCGTTTTGACCAGAAGACCCTTGTGTTGAATGTGGATATTAGGTTTTCATGTATTAATTACTCTGTTGAACTGCTAGACTTCTTTGAAGGTAGAAGCACCATATTGTTAAGGTCATTTTTATAACAGTCAGACACAGTGACAATCCATTTATTACATTTCAATTAGAGTCACATCTGTCAATGAAGACACTGTGAGTAAATGGTTACACGGTTAGATTTCTAAATTAACCTGAGCAGTGACAAGCAGAGTCAAGCATTAGTTCTCTGATCTGCAACATGCCAAGACATGCTGCAATGTGCCAGCAAAGGCAGGGAAACAATGCTGGATTAAAAATGATTTTTAAAATCGGCTTTGCAAATGTTTTATGAGGAAAGAAATGCATTGAACACATTGGTTAGAGCTACAGGTAACCTCCAATGGGTTTCACTGAGAAAAGTCCAAAGAGCACCTTTAACTAACTGACTAAGCTCTTATTTCTATCATTAGAGGAATAAAAGGCCCCACATAAACACAAGTTAAACAGTGTATCGTTGTATTGTGTCGCACTGAGCTCACAGTCCCATGCTCTGTATTCCATGGTTGAGCATCAGAGCATCAGAGCATTAGAGCATCCTCACCCCCCCTCTGAGCAACAGTCCCAGAGGGACAATGATCATGTCCTCATCTGGCTCTCTACCATGTTTTCTGTGAGCATGTCATCATGTGTTTGAGTAGAATGTTTCCAACGAGAGGTAGGGTTTAAAGATGGGAATTAATCAAACTACAGGCCACATGAGTAGTCATGGTCCCCAAACGATGAATTCTAATGTTTTAGTGACCTTGTGTCTTTTACTCTAGAGGCTAATATTCCATTTGTATGAAAGATATTTCATTATCTTATTGGCTGAGCACTTTCCTGTAGCACCATCACCATTAGGACTATCTACATTATTTAGGTTTAGGTTTTTTTCCACATTTTTCCAAATGTAAACTTTTCAACTCAAGGTCCCCCTGTTCTTTGAAACCGCATTATACGGTCTTCATCAGTAAATGGAACTGGCCCAGGTGACATGTTATTTCATCGCATACACTGGACTTTATTTTGCCCCTATTTCACATAACGCCACCCTGCTGCCCAAATACTCACGAGGGCACCAAAGAGAGCTCAAGCTCCCACTGAAAATAGTCAAATTCAATAAAACTACTAAGTGGACATTTGGGGTTAGATTATTTTGTGACGTGCACTGTTCTCAATGGGCACAAACGAACTTTCATTGTAACATTTCTTACATGCACAAAGCAAACACAATGCACATACAGTATTTTTCTGCATGCTGTATGGAATAACACTATACAGGCTGCCCCGGGCTCCTGTGAGGCTTCCTGATTTGATATGTGTGGTCCGACAAAGCACTGACCCAAAAGGACCAACTGAGGCAACAGTCATACTGGCCACAATACACCGCTGCCAAGGCTGGTTGGCTGCACACATGAAGCTTCTTACACACTGGACTCACATTCAGTCTACTTGAATCACTCACTCACACTGATAACATGCATAAAGTTCTCCTTCTACAAACTTCTTCTCGGTGAGTGTTTCTCACAAAAAAGGAAAAAAAAAGGTCTAAACAAACATAAAAGTTTTAATGATTGGCTAAAAGGTACTTTGACAAAGCAGTCTTTATTGAAAAAACAGGTTATTGTGAGTGTCCATCATGTTTTATCGTGGAACAGGATTGGGATGCACCGGGCTACTGTGGTAACTCACAAAATAGGGTTTCACTATTAAAAATTAAAGGTATAGGTTGAGATTTTCTATAATATGCTTAGACATTTTGTCGAAGAGAATTGAATTGATACCACTCTACGCAGTGAGTTAGCTTCGGTAAAAATTGGGGGAACAAGCCAGCCTGGCTCTGTCTAAAGATAACAGAATCCACCTACCAGCACCTGGTATCATTCGTTCCATTTTGTTTGTTTAATGTGTTCAAAAACTACACTAACGTTTAAAATCCACATGTTGTGGTTAAACTGGCGGTTTATGGCAGACTATGTCATTACCACAAAGTGACTGGCCAAGAACTGGTTCATACGCATCTTACATATTTTGCAGTAAACTACTTTTGTTTTGGTTTACTCAAGTCTATTTAATCACTTGTGGTGTGCCCCAGGGTTTTGTCCCACTTTGTTTACAGTGTATCTGCTTCTATTTGGGCAGATAATTAGTCGTTTTAAAGGTATATCTAATCACTGCTCTGCAAATAATATTCATTTGCACATGTTCTTAGACCCTCAGAACACTGCATTGCAGAGCAAGTCATTTTACAGGTGCCAGTCTAAATTAAGTTAAGTTCCTTAACTCAAGCTTACACTAAAGGAAGGAGTTCAAACTCAGGTTGTGGCTGCGATGCTATGGAACTTTTTTTTCTTTTATATACTCATATATTGCGTCTATATCACGTGCTTTGCATTTGTCTTTTATTGTGAGGCACTTTGTAATGTCTGTTCTACAAATGTGCTGTAAACTTTACTTATTGTGCATAAGAACTTCTTCATGAGGTGCCACCTCTTTTAATTTAGTGATGCGTAAAGCTTTGCTTAAGACATAACATAACTTTGAATTCATGAACAGCTGTTGCAGATGGCTGCTGAACAAGTACATGCATTTGTCTTACTGCACTCGTGAGGACCTTTGAGGGATAGAACATGTTCTTGAATTGTAAATCTAATACAAAAAGAGGCTTACAGTCACCATCTGACCTTTCTAGTCTCAACAACAACCATTCTTAAGCAAGGACCTGCCACCTCTCTCTGATAACCTTAAATGTCCTCTCAACAGTGCTGGGCAGTGAAGAGTCACAGTTTCCGGGTCAGCGCTCTGCTTCAGTGTGTGATGTATTTTGCTTTATAATTTATTTTTTTTCAATAAAAAGGCCCAAATCCTTTTTACTCAGAGCTGCACGCTAAAGGGCCGATGTGCTCATTACGTAATACAGTTTATGTTGCTCTCTCTCACCCGATGAGTTCTTGAGCAGATCTGTGTGGGTGCATTTTTCCATGTGTGTCACGGTTGGCTGAATCAAAACTAGCCCGATCTGGTCTAAAAGCCTTGGGGGACCAAGCTGGTACCTCCCTCATTAAATGGAAACATCAGAGAGAGAGAAAATGGGGAGGGGGGTGACCATGGTCCTGAGGTGGAGTGTGACAGCTGGCAGAGCGCTGTGGTGAAGCACACTGTGTTCAGGGATAGTCGACATTGACTGACATAACTATAACTAAAATTGTTTGACTAATCATTGTAGCATTTCTAGCCACAGCCTGAGCCGGTACTTCATTTTTCAGTAGTGAGGGAGTGTGCTGTGACTAGAAATGCTGGATATTTGTGGAATACCCAGAATGCAGTGTGCTCTATCACAGTGCATGTATGTTGACCTTTGCTGTTAAAAAGCCCAAAAAGACTTCCCTGCTCTGTCTCTGGCTCTCAGCTCCATGTCCATTAGTTCCTTCAACAGATGTCATTTTTTAAAACACTGACCACAGATATGTAGTTTCATTTGAAAAACACCCAGTAATTTCATAAAACAACTGGACACTATAGTTTTTATCAAATGTTAATCAAACAGTGCTTTTGTTAGGGACTATTTTCAGTAGCAGACTGGTGTTGTAGTGAGAGTTTGGGGCAGCAGCGGTGTGTGTGAGTCAAAATAAACTACAGTGTGTAGTTTATTTTAGCATAGCACTATTTGCCAGCAGATGGGTTAAAATTGTAAAAATATACATTTGGTTCTAAGGGAGATACTACAAATAAAAAAGCTCCTAGTTGGGTAGTAAACTTTACTGCAGTTCATAAAATTATTAAATTATGAGATATCTTGTAAGCAATATGCAGTTTGGCATTTTGGCCTGAAAAGGTAAAAGAAGAGAGGAAGATTTAATAATAATTAGTTTACAGGACTGTGATATTTTTTGAGGAGAAATGGAAAACTTCCAAAAAAATGTTGGAACTGGATGTCAGACTGTTTCTTTTATCGATAAACACAAGTGGTATTGGTCATGTGGAATGTGTTTTTGATATACCTTTATGTTTTTATACCTTTTATCAAAGAAATTGTAGAAATTGTGTGTCTTTGTGTGCTTCGGGAGGGAATGTTTTACCATCAGGTTTGCTCTGGGCCAGGATGGTGACCACTTCCCCTTTAGGAATCTCCAACAGGAAGAGCACTGCTTCCTCTCTCACTACACCTTGAAAATCAACATTGTTCACCTTCAAGACACAAACAAAGGACACAATAATAACCGCTATTTGCTAATCAGATCATATATAACACATATAAACTCATAATCACACTGTAATTTGAACTATGGATCCTCTAAAATGATTTTTGTCTTTGAAAAGGAAATAAGCTCTGGGATGGCTACCTTTAGGATTTGGTCTCCGATGCGCAGGCCCTCCTCCTCAGCAGGACTGCCCTCTTGAACACTAGCAATGAAGATCCCAACATCATTTCCTCCTGCCAGCCTCAGCCCGACACTGTCCCCCTTCTGGAAATTCACCATCACTGTGTTTGGCCTGCAGGTTGAACAGCGGGGACACATGCTTCCATTAGCAATGTGGGCCGGGTTTACTGACATGAGAGTATGTATGACTCAGTATATGTAAGACCTAATTCTTCAACTTAAACTTGTGTCTTGTTTGGACACATCCATCCTTCTGTCAGATGATGGTTAAAACCAGCAACTGTGGCGCCCAAAACCCCTTTTGCGTTTCCAGTGCCCAACATCTGTTGGGTTGGGCTGTTATTGGGCTGGTGTGGTGTAGCCTGAACCCAGAATTAGTCCTCCTGGGGAGGCTCTCTCTGTATGCTTGGGTTTTTTTTTAAAAATGTAATTCATTTTGTTTTGTAAATGAATCATTTAATTTAAGTGAATTAAGTGTTTGCCGAGGCCCGTTGAGCCAGTAATGATAGTATACAAAAAAACAGCATCAAGCCATTTTCTGCGTACTGAGTACTTTTAGATTTAAGTCCTTTGAGTACTCATATATCTGTACTTTTACTTAAGTAAGATTTTGAGTGCAGGACCTGTAACAAAGCATCTTTATATTGTGATATTATTTGTAAAGGCTTTGAATACTTGAAATGCTGAAATAGCAAAGTATATAACTTCAAACACATTTACAGTTACTAGTCCTATCAAATTGCAATTACCTTAGTGTGCTCTGTATATATTAGTAGTCAGATGCTGTACCAGTGTCTTGGTCAAAGACAGAACACAGCTGCTGCTGGGAACAGTAATGATTTGACCTTCATACTGGGAACATGTGTATATCTGCTGTTGACTTCAGGATACTGTAGGTCATATCATTATGTCAACTGGAGGTTGAAACCCACCTGACTGTATTGCAATTCAATCCCTACTGATCTAGGGACCAATTTTAAACACACCAATAAACATACTGCAATAGATCAATGTTTTTTTTTTTTATATTGCAGTGATTCAACTGAAGCCAGTTTTTGCAGCACATGCTGTCCTAAAGCCCCAGGGTCAGGCTCAAGCCATATACAGTAATTATTCTTTCATCTGCATTCAGATACCATATATTATTACAGGCTTCCCAGTTCCCACGTGGTAGAATGCAAGAGCTTCAAACTTCAAATTTGGTGTTAAAGTTAGGCTCCGTATTGTCCACTAACTCCTGATAATTGGCACCATGTCAGGCATTGTCCCTTATAGACACTGTAGACATCATGTACATTCAGAGGAGCTGGGGATCAAATCTCCAACCCCTGCAATCAGCAAAACATGGTGATCCCTCTTCAACAAATGAATACAGACAGTTGTGGATGAGATTGATAATAATTATGTCGTTGATGTTTGGGTAAATTTACCTTCAATGATACATCAAACTTATTCAAGCTAAATCTTGAGGAAAAAAACGAGTGTTTATGTTAAAAATCTATCTCTGTCTTCTGTTGACCGTGAGATGAGCTCCTGCAACTAACCAAAGAGAACTGTGAAGAGAGAAAAAGAGAAACTTGCCCATAGATTTTTTCATCTTCTGGACTTGGTCGGAGGAGAATCTTGGGCGTGGCTGTTACAGCGGCTGTAGATGAGGAAATCAGGAAGAGTGCTTTTAACATCTTCAATCGTTTCATTCAAAGACTCTCAAAGCAATGCGGTGCCTTATATCTAGTCAAATAACCTATATGTAAGTCATGCTTTTGCGTCTTGTGTGTATTAACGTGGTGGACTGAGGTACATGGTGTGGTAAGCAATAACCTGAAGGCTCCTCAACGTGCAGTGTGTCCTTGTCCACCTCAGCTGAGGCCTGAGGCTCTTCAGGGACTCTGAATGGAGAGGCCATGGCTGACATCTTGGCTGTACTCATGGGTTCTTCCCTGTCACACACACAAACACAGGACGAGAGAGTCTAAAGGGACTGGTCTGAGTATGCTATATACAATTTAGTAAAGCAATAGAGACTAATAGAACAGCTAGTCAGATCATTTCATTCAGTGCTTATCAGAGTTTTTTTAAAGTTTGAGTTTCACGTCAATCGAAAGTCAGGACTTTCTAACTTTCAACTCATCCACCCACTCATCTAGCCTCCATCCATCCTACCTGGGGTTGTCTCTTTCATTAGAAGAGTGGGAGGACAGGTCAGACTGGCGGGACCTCCTCTCCTCTGGGGGAGAATAGGAATGGTATGACTCCATCTCTGATATGTCTGACAGACAAACAGACAGACATCTCAGTTAGACCCACATGCAGGCATTCCTCTGTCCAGACTGCATGCTGCCACCACCATCACCACCACCAACAGCCTCAGGAAGACCCAACACCAGCTCATTACAGCATAGAACAGAATGAAGACATTATTAGGTCTTTGTCAGAATTATGAGGACAAACTCTGGTGCCACAACTCTGTACTCAAAATAAAAGCAGTTATTATCAAGAAGTCAGTCTGCTCAGCCAGAACGCACTCTAATGCTCATGCTTTATCGGGGCGGCTGTGGATCAGCGGTAAAGTGGGTCGTCCCTCAATCAGAAGGTCGGGGGTTCGATCCCCAGCTCCTATGGGTCAACATGTCCATCCTTGGGCAAGACACTGAACCCCAACTGGCTCCCGAAGCAGCTTCAGTGTGTGAATGAGTACAAAAAATTCTAAATTACATCCCCCCTGTATGAATGATGGGTGAATGAGGATGTCATGTAAAGCGCTTTGAGTAGTTGAAATAACTAGAAATGCCCCAAACATGCATGAGGAATTCGGGCAAACTTCTAAACATGGCAGGCAGGGTCTGAACTTCTCTCTTAAACTCAACAATGAACACTATGGAGGACAGACTGTCCAAAAGTGGGAGCTGCTATCCCCATTTGTACGATTCAGAGAAAGACACTGAAATGCTTCAATAAATCCATAAAGAAACTTCTGGAATGCTAGTATGAGGGCAGCTCTGGTCTCATGAGAGTATCCATACTGCTTTAAAACCCAGAAACAAGCTCGTCCAAAGTGCTTACACACAGCCCTGCTCCCGACAGAGACCACCTGGCTCTCACTCAGTCCCAGTGATGAGCATGGTTGGCAGAATCTTTTGATTTGGCTGCTTTTATCTGTCAGAGTGTGGCACTCGGCACAATGCTTTGAAGAGAAGGAAGGAGGCTGAAGCTTTAACAGAAGTCTATCCACCAGAAACGAGAGAGAAACATCTGAGGGCTCAGATGTCAGAGGACAAGACAGGGAACCACATAAAAGAGAGCGAATACAAAAGTGTTGAGAAGTCTTTCCCCCGAAAAACCACATGCCATGACAAACCCGTTTGACAGCCAACAACTCTGTCACTTCTGACAGGATTGTCACATTCCTTCATGGCTGTCAGCAGACCGGCTTTACCCTTTAATTTAAAAACAATCGGAGGTCAGAGAGGCACAGCTGTGTTTTACCAGGTACTATCTAGTACGTGTCAATTAGTTTGATTAGGGTTAGAGACATATTCTGCATGCAGGGCTGTAACCAGAAGGGATGGAGTTTGAAAAGTGACACACTGAAATGGAAGAAAGAGAGAGAGAGACACACGCAGTGTAAGATCGAGGATGAGAGAGGCAGACAGAAAGGAAAAAGGGAAATATGAGGGTACTGTGTCAAACCTGATATGGGCAAGTGTTGGCCATATTTGTCAGAAAAAAACATCGATGATTTACATTTGCATCACATTCCAAATGTGGACTGTTTGTTCATGTGAAAGACTCAGAAATGGAGCGATCACATGACAAGAACCAGTCGACACTGACTTATCTTTATCGGGCAGGGTCTAGGGATGGCGATGTCGGCTGGTCTATCCATCTGTGGGCCACTCAAACACTCACGTCCGCAGCAAGCTATCCTCACAACTACAGCACAGATGGGGTGTTCCTGGTCTCCCCTAGCACCACCATTAGGACAACATGGATTCTTTTTCCTCACATTCTTCTGGAAATCAATTTCAATCTCTATATGTATGTCAAAATAAACACGTGGTGGAACAGAGACAGACAGATGCCCATGGTGGTCCATGTTGGTATGGTTAGGGGTTTGTGGAGGATTATTAAAATATATTTGAAATGTAGTTTTCATCACTAAATCAGATTTCACATGTAGGGACATCATCAATCAGCCTGTGGCATCTTGTTCATTTGTTATTGGTGTAAGTAACAACAGCATCCAACCTGTGCACTGCAATCATGGTTGAAGAAGACAGAAAAGTCTCCTTGTGTACAAGAAATACAATAATGTAACTAGCAGACTGCTGTGCAATTTGTTGAGTACGTTCATGCTGCTCAGGGAACCAAGTCTTCTTGTTCCTGCTAAAAACCCGCAATGTAGGGCAAAGAATAACTACATCTTCAGTGTGTTGTTTGTTTCATATGTGTGGGCTGTAATTACCATGCATCTGCTAATGGAGCTTTATATTTTTAATCTTGTTTTATGTATGTGTGCACAGCAGAAGAAACAGCCAGCCTGTGTGGATATCGGTGCTTTTACTTCACGGCCTTTCTGTACAGATTCCCTACTGACTGAATGCTTTACATGTTAGTCAGTGTAGTGGTGAGAGTCTGTGGACATCCTAACTACACACAGTCAGCTGCTCCACTTCCTCCTGCATCCTAAACAGCATGTGTAAGTTACAGCTGCACTACATTTGTTTGGTTCACAGCACAGTCGCTTAACTAACGTGATTTCTGATCTTTTTTCAGTTTTTAGTCATTTGGATGAACTGACTGTAAATGCATACTTCCTAGGAAAATTAGAGACTGAACTGACATTAAACATATTGCCTTTAGAGTAATTAGGGACAGTTAAATTCTGTGTTCTCCTCATCTTATCCTTGTGTAGATCCTCCTTCATATTAACACAGAAATGCGAGAAAAAAAAAACAAACCCACACACACATTTTCACAAAGCTACCATAAGGTGTAGTTGTGATGCAGAAGCAACTCTGAGGACTAATCCATGGCAATCTAATCTAGCACGCTGTGGGAATAGCTGTGGGGATGATGACTTGGAGATTTACTTCGAGAGTTAATATCTTTTCATGGCCAAAAAAACTGGAGATTTTGGCACGGCAAGAGTCAAGAGCCAAATGGGTCAGCAACTGTCTGGAGAACTGCACATCCTGAATATTACCACATGTAGGTAAAGTCAGACACATGGATAGCCACCTGTGAAACAACATCCTATTCTCATACTTTCTCCAGGTTCTGCCAAATGCTGACATTTTTAGTTTGACCATTAACGTTTATATAGTTGAGGCCAAAAACACTAACATAAAAAAACACTTTGGGATTTTCATGACATCACAGATTTTTGTTTTCATGTTCAATATGATGACTCATACTACTGTCAGAAAATTGCTTAACTGAAGTCCCCTTAGAATTTCTTATTCTGATCTATTATGGACTGGATAGTAGAGCTGCACAGAAAGTGCCATGCTTTTGTTTAGAATGGACAGAGGTGATAAAAGTTACCTTTCTGCATGTTTCTCAGTCCACCATGGTCTGTAAACTGACAGTTCACTAATCATCACTAATGTGCAAATGACTGCAGTAACAAAACCTTCTGTCAAGGGAGTCTACGTAAGGTTAGCTCACGGAGCTTTCAAGACAGTTTATGCAACTGTTGAATGAAGAAATACCTCATTTATTCTCTCGCAGATGAAAGGCTGGACTCCTAAGCAATAAAATCAGCCCCCTTGTTTAATTCAAAACACTCAGGGGTTTTAGCTGCTACAGCTTTACTCGGTATGACCGATAGCATACAGTGGCTATGTGGCTACAGTTCTCTCCATTTGTGCTAGTGGTGATGAATTTGTCCTTCTTTAAATTACAGGCAAGCATACTAGTCAACAAATACAGAGGAAAAGATTTCTTATTATAAATGAGCAGATATTGGGTTTAAAGTTGGAAAAACGTCTGCGTCTAAAAGTGCACAAACAGTACACAACAATCACATCAGTGCTCAGTTCTTAAAAGCTGAAATTAGTGGAAACTTAATGCGTTTCGCAGAACCTTATTCCCGTTTTCTGTAGCTAGATCCAAATGACTATGTTCTTCCCTCGAAACATCCAAAGAAACTGTTAAATTAAGTATTAAAACCTTAAAATGGAGACTAACAATCTAACACCATTTGGAAACAGGACAGCAACTCCCCTAGCACAGTTCTATATATATATATATAAGGTGAGTATAGATGTGTCTTTTGCTGCTTTGACCCTTTTAGTTCATAGCATTAGAGTGAGCACTATTCCAAACAACAGATTTGCAAAGCCCCACACAGATGCTAACAAGCCCAGCCAGCAGCGCCATCTGTATAGACCAGTGTTTCCCAGTCCCTGTCCTGGGGGGCCCACTGCCCTGCATCTTTTCAATATTTCCCTGTTCTAGCACACCTGATGGGCCACCGTGCCTCCACTAGGACTAGGAAACACGGGTATAAACTATCTCCAGGCTCCAGCTATCAGTATTTATAGTGACCCCGTCAGTGCAGTGACGTGTGAGCGTGACATGAGGATGTTTGTGAGAATGCAGCAGCAGGAGAAGTGATGGAAATTCAGATATACCACCTGGACAGACAACGGCGAGGTGCTACACTGTTAGGACAAATAATTAATATGTTATTACACTGAAAATTCAACACACATCTTACCCAATTCATGAGCCACGCTTTGTCATGCAACATTCTGTATTCACAAAAATAAATCATCACCCTTTGACTGCAACAAGAATCAAACATCTGACATGATTAAAAAATGAAGTACATTCACCTGAGGACGGTTTACAGGTTTCTTCCACTGGCATTATTCAACTTCTATACTTAATGAATCACACAATTCAAAGTACATAGTGATTAAAATGTGTTTATTTATTCAGGAAAATGAATCACGTATTAAAAAGTTAAAAGATTTAGAGCAGTATAAAGAGAAGTGCAAAAGGTGTGAAAGCTTTACAACTTAGTCTGGTTGTGTCACAGCCGTTTTACAGTTTAGAGAAAGGCAACAGATTGTTACACATGCTGTGTCTTGGGTGGTCCTTCATCTAAAAGTATGACATATTATCTGGAAGAGAAAACACAGACAGAGATTGCACTTTTGAGCGATTACAGGGATCGCTTCTGCTTGTTAAGAGCACTTTCAAATCAATATGATCACTTCAATTTCTAGTCAGATTTCAAGACAAGGGGCTGGAAGCTTTTCCTCAAATTATTTCAGCCCACAGCCAGGTCCTGGTTAAACCAGACCTGCAGCTGACTGCTCTCTCTTTTTTGAGTCATGCAGAGTAGCGGAGCAGCTGCAAGCAGAAACTCAAGACTGCTTAGTTTCAGAGGGTATCTTTAGCCGCTTCGATATTTTTAAACTTTGTATAAGTGTATGGAAACATGATTGTAACTATATGTCTCTAGGAAACAGTTGAAATAATGCCACTGGACATTTTGATTAGATATTGCCATTAATTACGCTGTGTTTTATGGAGGCTCAAGTGTGTCACAAGGAATAAAAGTGTTTTATTAGTCATTTACAATTCATTAAGTATGGCATTAAAATTCCACTATTTGATTTGTATTGTATAAATAAGGAAGTCATAATAAACTAATCATGAATATGGTACATACTATTCCAATTTCATTATTTTGCCTTCATACATTTATTTATGAATGGCCTTTGGACATATTAGTTAATTTCTTTTCTTCAGTGTGTTTCTGGGATCTGACTTGCAGTACAGGTAGCAAGTGGTAGCACGCGATTTACATTTTAACTCTGGGACTCTGCATAGAAGGAATAAAGCTGAGATGAAAATGAGATGAGATGAATCATTTTGCTGGCGATAATAACAGGAACTCAGCAAAAACTAAGACAAATCAGCATAGTAGTGTTTTAATATTGATAATCTTATCTTATCTATATATAATTGATCATTGGCATATCTAATTATCATTTTATTACCACTTTGTGAATTACTATTAACAGCATAATTTGAATGATTTAAATGAACACTATTGCAACTTTCTCAATTAAGGAATAAATTCAATTTACCTAATGACCTTTAAAAACTGTTCTGGTGGCACACTTCAACCCCCAAAGCTTGGAGATGATCTGATTCTATTTCTTTCTTCATCTGTCAATTTCATATTAAAAGAGGACCGAAAACAGCTGTCCATATGAGCACCAGATACAATGTAGCACAGCATGTTATCTCTTAAAAATTAGTCACCAATCCTAACTCTAATCTCAGCCTTTAATCAACTTGCAACCTACATCAAACTTTGGTAAAAAAAAAAAATCTTTAACCACAGCATAGTGTTTCCCACAGCCAGTAATAGTACAAGTATAAGGAGATATGCATTATTAAAATATTTGATACTAAAAATATATGACACTAAATAAAATAGTAATGGTCACAAATAGACCAGTGCAGAGTACCACATCAAGTAAACGTCAGCCTGTGGGAGACACTGTTCACAGCAATCCTGTCTACAGCACAGGATAACCACTCAAAACCTCCCTGTGGTATAACAATAACCCTGTTGCTCAGGCCATGCATGCATTTAGAGACTCACCGTCATTATCAGAGTCAGAGTCTGCGAGGGGGGGGATGCGGACGAGGATCTGTCGGCGGTCTCTCTGGACCACCAGCTGCAACTTCCCTCTCGACTTCTCTATCAGCTTCCCAGCATCATGCAGAGAGAGGTTCTCCGTCACTGTCCCATTGATCTACACACACACACACACACACACACACACACACAGACACACACGATGAAAATGTTGATCTCACTGTCTTTTTTTGTTTGTTATACATTTAAACTGTAAAAAATAATCATGTTAATAAAACAAAATAAGATAAATGTGTGTTTGTTATTGCATTTTGCAAACATATTCAGTATATCCAGTATCCATGTCCAGTTAATTTAAGATACAAAGCATCTTTCTCTGAATTAAGTAAGGTTGTTATGTGAGATTTATTGTCCATTTGTAATTAGAATCCAACAATAAGAGCAGACATACAACCATGTTAGCCTGACAAATCGTTTTTCCAGACAAGGAAAAATATTTATTGTTTTCAAATATATGAACACTAAGTACTAAATTAGTATTATTGCCATTATGAGTTCTTATTTAGAACTTATTTATTATATTATTTATGCTTGCATGGGTTTTCTCTGGGTACTCCAGTCTCCTCCCACAGTCCAAAGACATGCAGTATGGGTAACTGGTGAGTCCAGACATGGCCGTAGGTGTGAATGTGAGTGTTGAGTGTCAGTCCAGGGAGTTCCCCCGCCTCTGACCCAATGTCAGCTCGGATGGAATGGATGAAAATTATTATGTGCAACAAATGCTAGATCAGTGGTTCCCAGTCTTTTTGGACTGTCAGCCCTTAAATCAAGTCAAAGTTACAGGTTATGGCCTTGGTTTTTTAGAAAAGAAAAGAAAAAATAAGCATTACTTCTTTAAATATCTACTGATTCCTCCTATGTATCTTAGGAACCTCAGCTCGGGAGCCACTGTGCTTGATGACTTACCTGGGATGTGATGGATTTGAGTGTGTGACTGCACTGTGAATAAATGTGTGTGCACCTTGAGAATGATGTCTCCCTCCTGCAGGTTCCCATCCTTGGCAGCCAGGCCTGTGCTGGTCATCTGTTTGATGAAGATCTGACTCCCCAGACGTAGACCATACTCTGTAAAAACATACAACATGCCCGAGTTACTGCAGACCCCCGATGGAAGTGAGTAGATATATCATAGGTTAAACAAAAACAAATCAGTTAACAAAGCAGAATGAAGGGAGAACAGTAAACGACAGACAAATTAGTCATAATTGAGGAAAAACCACGCTGGGGATGGTGAGGAAGAGATAGCCAATGTCACTTGTGACAAAAATTGTACTCACACTATTAGAGTACAATTTTTACTTAAGACTGAAGTGTGTGGGACATTTTTTTGGATTCAAACATGATCAATACAATCATAAGCCGACTGTATGCAAGCAATGTTTAGCAGTTGATGAAATGTTTCAGTCTGAACCAAAATGTCAACCTGCTGGTGGCACTAAAGGAAAAGTCAGAGGTCACCAAAGTCATTGAAATGTAACCTTAGTGAACCATGAATGTGTATACAAAAGTTCATAGTAAGCCATCAACAGTTCTTGAGACATTTTAAACTGTACCAAAGAGGTGGACATCTCTACAAAATACGTTACGATGAAGCTACCAAGACTGCAAACACTATCACACAAGCCTTACATAGACATCACCATCCCTGACCAGCCATCAGGCACAAAAAGATTAGAGAGGCAATCACTTAACAACTGAACAAAGCTTGAGTTTTATTCAACACAATGAAAAGCAAAGTTTCCTATTTCTCACCTGCCACAGCACTTGCTCTATAAACACTTTTTTGGTCCTTCTATGTACTAATTGATGTGACGGTGTTTTAACTGCTTTGAAAACAAAGCATAATAATCACGCCTCAATTCTGAGTAAAAAATGATTCATTTTATCCAGTCATGCAGCCCTAAGGTCAAACTAAACTTCTTCTCAGTTAAATGGGCAGCAATGGTTGGTAGCGGGAGTGTTTTACCTTCATTGGGTTTGTTCTTCACCAGCAGGACGTTGACAGGTTTTTCCAGCGGCTCAAGCTCTCTGGAAGGTTCTGGAGACGGAGGGTTGTCATTAAGTTGGTCCCTGCTCCTGTACCTCCCTCCTCTTCCTCCTCCTCCTCCCTCTCCTCTCTCGTACTTGTCCTCTATGCGGTAGCTGTCCCCGGGGCTACGTCCTCGGCTGCGGTACCTCTCGCGTTCGGTGCTGGTGTCCAGGGCTTGTCCCCGGCTGCCATCCCTCCTGGATCTGTCTGGGCTGGGTGAGGTTCTCTCCTGGCTCCTCCCACGACTCCTCCCTCTATGGTTGTAGTCCCGCCCTCCTCTGTACTCGGGGTCCAGGTATCCTTTGCTGTCAGAAGTGTGGCCTTCGTTATGGTACCAGCCATTGTCATTGTCCGCGTCGTAGTAGTGGGTGGAGGGGGCATATTCGCGACTGTCTGCACCTGGTGAGGGGGGCTGCTTCTGTGAGTGGGCCGTCACCTTACGAGGTCTCTTCACCGTCTGACAGAAAAAGAAAAAAAAAAAGCCCCTTACTTAAAATTATTTAGATCAGTTGTTCCCAACCTATTTTGTCTTCCGTGCTTTTACCCCAAAAGCACAGTTTACTTTAAACTTAAGCCGAACAACCAGCAATCCCTGATCAAAGGGCCTTGGAGATCACCTGGTGACATAAAGATACAGTAGATCGCTACGCAGGCAGGTGCCTGATCAAGCAGAGCTCTAGAAGTGATTATAAGAACTTTTAATTGGATTGTGAAAGTGATGGGGATGCCAGTGAAGAGAAAGTAAAATCTGTGTCACAAGAGACTTTTCAGAGAACCTGGTCAAGAGCTTAGCAGCAGCATTTGTGACCACTTGTAAATAATAATGGGAAATTCTGCTGAGGCAGGTGAAAAGCAAGTTATAGTAGTCAAGGCTGGACGATAATCATCCATTACCTATACTGCTTATCCGCCAGGGTCGCAGGGAGCCAATCCCAGCTGACTTTAGGTGAAAGGCTGGACCTGGTCACCATCAATCACAGGGCCAACACGTAGGACAGACAACCATTCACACTCACACCTACGGGCAATTTAAAGTCACCAATAAACCTGCATGTCTTGGGACGGTGAACTCCACACATAAAGGGTCCAGAAATTATCTGTCTGTTTTATAGTGTTTGGGCCAATTAGTTAAAACTGACAATATAGCCATGTTTTGAGACTTTAATGAGATGTATAATTGAAAATCATTATCATAGCAGCGATTGGAAATACCTAAGTGCCTTATTCGCTGCCCAAGAGGAAGCATATACATGATAAACAAGATAGGGCTGAACCTTGCAGCATACCACAATAAAGAATTTTAGATGAGGAGGTGAAGTTGCCAAAAGAAACTGTGAAGCTCCCATCAAGGTTTGATTCTTTGAGAAACGGTTCACAGTTCAAACTGTGCAGGACCATGAGCAGATAATAGGAAAAGCAGAAGAGGACAATAGTGCAGTGGTGCAGCATGCAAAGATGCTGGAATAAATATGGAATGATTAATGTATATACATGAGGTGGACATGATAGCATGTGTACGAACTGTGCATTTCTCTGCATTTACCCCTCAGTAAAGCCATAGTGTGACTGTGCTTAGATATTTGATGATACGTACATGTTAAAAGAAAAGTATTGAAACAAGTAATATAGAATTTGAAGGTACAGCGGTGTTTAGTGTTACAGATTTATTTCTGACACTGTATGATTGATAATTTGTGATGGTTGTGCCTATTCCCAGCTTCCCAGGACTCCCAGGAGGTCCTGGATATTGTGAGTCCAAGAAACATGAAGGTCTCCAAATACAGTGCTGTTGAGTATAGTGATGGGAGGGCTGAGTTGGGGTGCTCCTGAAGTCCACTGTCCTCCTTAAGTTTTGAGCTTCTTCAGCTGCCGGTTGTTCTGACTGCACCAGAATGCCAGCTGTTCAACCCCCCAGGAGTTTAACAGATGGGTATTAATGGGTGCATGTGAGTAGAGGGAGAAGAGTGGAGGGAAGAACACCCAACTCTGGGAGCACCAGTGCTCACTTTCAAGATGCTGGATGTGATGTTCTTCAGCCTCACCTGCTGCGTCCAATCAGTCAGAAATGTTGTGATCCACTGACAGGTGTGCTGACAGTGGACTGTGCCAGTTTGGAGAGGAGGACTTTTGGGATAATTGTGTTGAACGGCAAGCTGAAGTCCACAAACAAGAACCCTGCATATGTCCCTGGAGAGACGATGTGTTGAAGTGCAATCCTATGTTGACTGCATCACCCACTGACACGTTAGCTCAGTGGGCAAATTGCAGGAGGTCTAGCAGAGGGCCTGTGATGTCCTACAGCTGGGCAGACACCAGTGTCTCAAAGGATTTCGTGACCACAGATGTCAGGTTGATGGGCCTGTAGATCTTTAGTTTTGTGATGGTGGGTTTCTTGGGTACTGGGAGGATTGCGCTGTGTTTGAAGCAAGACGGGAGTTCACACAGCTCCTGTGGGGGCCGGCTAATCAGCACAGAGCAAGTTGGGGTTCAGTGTCTTGCCCAAGGACACATTGACATGCTGACTCATAACCAGGGATCGAACCACCGACCTTCCGATTGAAGGACAACCCACTCTCCTGTAGTTAGTGAGGTTCCACAGACCTCTCCACAATGACGCTGGGTCATTAGCTGAAAACCTGTTTTCCAACTTTTCAGAATAGTTTGTCTTTGCTACACTTATCTCCTCTGTCAGCATTTTCCTAACCTGTTTATACAGGCCTGACAATGCTGCCTGAGTTTTGCAGTAAACCAGGTATTACTGTATGTGCATAAGATATTTGTTGACACATGTTCTCACATGTCACACATGTGTCAGTGAGTTCATCCAGGTCTGAAGCAGCAGGCGAAAAAAGTCCAATCAGTGCATTTAAAGCAGGCCCGTTACATCAGCTTTGCCTCATTGGTCCGTCTCCCCGCAGTCTTGACCACTATCTACTATGTATTGCAAACATTGAAGGAATTAGAGCTGTGCTACACTTCTTCAAAAAGAAAATGTAACCAAAACAGAATTAAGAAAAGGGATTTATTATGGAAAGAGTTAAGTTTCACACCATTGACATCGAGCACTGAACCCCCTGGGCCAGAGAAGTATACGTCTCTCACGGATGAGAGAAGGTATTTAAGTTTTAATCACATTGGATTTAGTCATGTTTATTCATGTTGTGTCGTTTCATTGCAACAAGAGACGCAAGTAATGCAAGCTAACTTAACGTTAATTTGATAACTTACCATTAGAGAAGCTGACCTGTTTAGCTACCTACTATAGCTAACGTTATGTGTCAAATTCAATGTTGGGGCAACGCTTTTATCTGTGGTCAAAACGATCATACCAGAAATAACTGAACGTGTTGAATGCTGTGACATTATAACGTTACTGTATACGTTTGGCCAGCTTAGAGGCTACTTGTCAAAGTAGCACATCATAATAAGCTAAATTGATATTGAAATATATAAATAAAGGTCTCTACTAAATGACCTTGTTGCAAAATGGCATGTAATTAATGAAAAAATGTGCTGTGTGGCAAAAAATGCTGTATAACTTAATGAGTATGATTTGTCTAAACAACACGGCTTCTATGTCTGACAAAGGAGTGAGAGTAAAGATACAGCTGGATGTCGTGACAGCAGTGATTTAAAGAAGCAAGATTCCCTCTGCAGATTCCTTCAACATGTCAGGCTTTTATATTTAACTGTGTGGAGCAGTGAGATTAGTCCAGTATACACACGGGAGAGAATCACAGCTACTTTTAGAGCAGCAGCAGCGTGAGAGGCAGCCAGGCTGAAAACCTGAGACATTACTGCGCAGACTTAGAGACTTAGACCACACACACACACACACAATCAGAGGCTGTGGGAGGTTGTCCTGCAAGATTTGAAATGCAAAGCCCCCCCGCCTCAACATAAAAACATATTGTAACAATATATACTTGGTATATAATACAATAGCAGCAAATCAATCAGGCCCTAACCCTTTAAAATCATGTTAAGGTGAGAGCTCACACAATATATGGAGTGTTACCCCATATATTAATATACAGCCGCTCACACAGCAGAGTTATGTACTACAAGCCAAGTGTTTGTATTGAACATATTAAATGTAATTTACAACAACCCTAAATATGCTTTAAAGGACAAATTATGTTGAATTTACATTTTCAGGAGAGACAAACTCTAAACATGTGTGAAAATGTGTTCTGACTAACTATATGCACATATCATAAATGACTTGATTAAAATGTTCAGTTTGTCATGAATACTTCTACATGTACATTTATCCTGACATTTACATGACAAAAGCAACAGTCCCCCACTTACATGATTCGTAAACTTGCTGTAATGGCCTTGGTGACACAATTGATTATTCAAAGGAAATTGGGTTTAGAGATTTGATTCAAGCACAAAGTCAGCTATACTAGATATCTTCTCATATGTGTTCACATAGCATATAATGTAACTGTTATAGTCTCTGCCTTAAAGGCTTTAAAAGTTTTATTTTAACTACCTTCTAATGGGGTCTGAGTAACCTGCAGTAATGCATAATGGGTGCATTCACGTTGACATTCACATGAACTTAGAGCTGTGCATTTGTGATGGGGTGACAAACGATGCTTGTTAATGCCAGGTCTGAACAGGGCCACAGAAATGGTCAGGCACAGCCCCAACGACAATGGTGTGTGTAGGGATGGTTTCCAAAGCAATTGGATCATACAGCAGCACTCGGCACTTCTGATTCACACAGCAGCAAAGTTCCCAATCACAACAATCTTGTGAAAGATGAAATATTTGTTTATTATCTATGTTAGACCTGAGGCGAAGCGCCGGTTGGAGAAAAGCATCTAGAGTAGCTCTTTAAGTGTTTCTTGTGGTTTCAACGAGAACTCAGAACTAAACCGTCAGAACAAACTACCAAAAATACCCCACCCCACTTACCACCATGCACAGGAGGTTTTTCTATACAGCAAAAGCCCATGACAAGTTGCCCTTTAGGCAGTGATGTAGGGAATGATGTACACCCTGATATTAAGGAAACAATCTCACAAGAATACGAAACACATTGACTGACATTTTGGATTTTATGAGTGTTACTTGACTTCAAGGTTCAGTGCAGATGGTTAATGCACCAACAAAGGTCCCCCTGAGGAACCATCATGTTTTATCATCCCTGCCTTTTAACAGTGTGACAATTATTGCATCTACAAACAATGCCTTAACTCTGCAAAAGGACACTGTGTCTTCCCTGTGTGGGGTTCTTACTCACTATTTTGGCCACTTTGCCACATTTGCGGAGAGACTGCACAGCAAAGGAATGAGGCACGTTGTCCATGGAGATGGAGTTGACCTGAATAACACGATCATTCTCACTGGACAAAAAAGAAACACAAATAATAGAATTGTGACAACAAAATTAAAATCTGATAAAATGTTTCACAAAAAACTGCACCAAGTATTGAACAAGAAACAGTTATTTGCCTAAATTGACTCATGGCTTCTTAGGTTTGCTAATGGAGATAATCTCAGGAATCTCAGGAGGTAAGTACAGTACTTTAGACCTTTGGAACAATTGTTTTACTATGACACACTTGGCTCATTCAGTACAAGAGGTTTGGAGTACATTTATAGCCATTTCGGTTTTCTTGAGACCTTTTCAGCAAGTTATTTTGACGAACAAAAGAGTGCTAGCTATCTCAGCTGTATGTTATACAGACATGCAAATTTCAGTGTTTCAGTGAAATAAGAGATAGTAGGGGCCAACTAGCATCGACTTGTAATAGAAGTGAGATCCTGGATTTGACAGTTAACCAGTGCAAATCAAGCAACTCAGTCCATTAAATAATTTCCCATTGCGGAGGATTTTGGCCACTTTGAAAGACTTACTAGAGTAATCCTTCTGCTGGTCCTCCCTGCAGCACGTCTGACACAATGATTGATGTCTCACCGTTATCCACGTTGGGGTTGTCACGCCCACCTGACACAGCTATGCCAAAACCCATCTTAGAGTCCTTCAGAAAAAGAAAGCAATCAGTAACTATAGTACATTCAGACAGATTTTCATTCCCAATAACACTGAAGCAGCTGTGCAACTGTGGTGAGAGTCTTATCTGGTGTCATTTAGTTTCTGCCCAGCAGTTACTGGGGTGCTGATTGTTTGAATTGTTTGAATATCAAACTGTGATGATATTTATTGCATATCCTTTATATATAATTTATGTTGACAAATGAAATAACCTGGCAGGAAATCTCATTAGTTATGTTCTTTTCTGTCTAGCTGGAATGACTGCATGTTTCAAGTGTATTGCAAAATATACTGCATCTGATGTCCACTATGTCGCCATAGAATTATCTGTTTAAAACCACTAAATGGTTTCACTTCATAAGTGTTGGAGGAAACATGATTGCTGCTAGGATTAACCCTCTATTGCATGAATTATTATTTAAACATGATAAAAACAGTTTATTGTGTTTTTTTAATATAGAATATAATGGAAATATTAGAAAATTTTTTTAAAAGACTAACCAAATCCAACTAATACTTGGTGAAATGTATAACCCAATATCAATACAGTGAAATTAATATAATATAATATAATGAATGGCTTGTACAGTCAAAAATGCTGCCCACTATTCCTATTGTGCTTCTATATGGACTATGCAGTTTTATCACCGTGTATTTTCCACCTGTAGAGTATCTACAATATATCATCTTCAAGAAAATGTTGTTAAAGCTAACCGAGCTTATTCACAAAAAATGTACACAAAAGTGGGCCAAAAATAGTTTGGGTGGGATATCACAGTGCCTTCTGGTATAACTATGATTTCCATGGGTTAAAACATGATCATGGGAGAGAGGAAGGCCACCCGAAGCCCACAGAGCACGTCCAGAGCTCGGCCTGAGCCTGTCTGGAGACTGCTGGAGAATGCATGTTGTTGCATAGGGCAACCAAAGAATTTTACAGTTTTACAAAGAATTCATCACATCTAAATTGGTCTTGATGATGAAAATTACATATGAACTAACCCATATGAACTAGATCATGGTTTGGATAAAATACTGACAAGGGTAAACTGGTCATGTGCACCGCTTCAAGTCAGCATTGACTTTTATTCAGCATTCAACTAAAATCACCGTCTTTCCCTCAATTTAATCAAGTTACTATGTTCATAAACATGACACATGCCACAATAGTTGTGCATAAAGATAATTTCTAAGAGAGCACTAAGGATGGCACAGTGTTACTGAAACATCTGCAAATGCAATGAAGCATATGCTGCAGTGTATACCAAACACTTCTGCTCTCTTGCTTTTTAAGAAGTAGTTATACTTCCTGTATATTCCTCGTGTTCAAACAGCAGGAATTTTATCTCCTTCCTGTTCTTTATATTGTCAGGTTACGTCCTCCCTCCACCAGCATACACCACTGTTAAAATGAGGGACTACGAAAAGATACATACACAGTAGACTAACAGATGTACTGTTAATGACTGAAACAGTTTCATCAAAAAAAAAAAAAAAATTAATGATGTTCAACATCAGAATTTCCGCTTTATCAGTTGTCAGATTTGAAGGGATTAAGAATGTGTTCCTCTAATGCTTCAGGTTCATGAATCGTGATAGCTGTCTCCTGTTTTCAGAACATAGTTAGTGAATGGACTCACCCGGTGCAGAGTGACTGTGTACTGCTCCCAGACCATCTCTTCCATCCCTGAGCTCTGTAGGGGACACACACACAACAGGGTTAACCAACACTGAATTTTAACAGTGGCTAGAGAATCAATTAGGAAAAGGCCTCTGTGAATCAAACAATAACAAAAACATTCCTAGGTGTTGTAAAGAATCATGCAAAAATCTGTGAACTTTTTACAATGCTTCTCTCCATAAATTGTTATGTACTTCCAAGGGTGATCTGACGATCTACACTATGAGTATAAATAATGATTCAGAATCTCTGGTGGTAGTCTAAATTACAAGTCTATCACCAAAGATTCTGCCAAAAGTTACACACTCCATTAATAAATCCAAACATTGTGTGAAATATTGCAAATCAGTGAGAAGATGTGTTTCATAGCAATACTGTACTTTTTATGATTTATGAATCAAGTTACTTGATCAAGAAACCAAAGAAAAATTAACAAATAAATGCCTGTCTGATTATTTTATCCATGAACAAATTCTTGGTTAATTTTTCCAGCAACTTTACTATATCACCATATATATACTATAATATCCTATATCACTCCTGGTACACAGTGCTTTATCAGTACCTCTCTGTTTCCCCTCACTTTTTGCATTATTCAATCAGTGGAGTTTCATGCCCAGCCAAAATGCAACAGCCATCTACTTATGTAACACTGTCTATGGCAAAAAAAAAAAACAATTATAAGTGCACCAATGACACAAAGCTATACATTACCAATAACCTGTACAGAAAGAAGCCTCAACACAACTACATATACATATATAGATGTGGAAATATAGATTAAACAAATGTGTGTACTGCACTTATTGGGGGCTGAGGACATAAAAGTGGAAAAGGAGACTAACCCAGATTAGCACACGCTCACACACAGCACAGGACGAGGGTGTGCGTGGGTGTGGGAACTGACCTCTTTGAAAGAACAGTATCATGTCAATAACAGCAGCCTGCATATCTCTCTGCCTGGCTGGTGTGTAAATTTAATTGGATTGCTAACTAGTCCAGCAGACATTTGCCCTCATCCCTTTCCACCTCATCTCTCCCTCTCTCTCTCTCTCTCTCTCTGTCTCTCATATAAGTGATGTGTGTGCTGAGCCCTGATGACACTGATCGAGGCAGGCAGCTCTGTTCAACTTCAACTGCTTATAACTAGAGCCATGAATGAGAGGCAGTAGAAGAGGGCCAGTGAAGGACCACGTCATTGTATACTACATTGAATGCTTCTCAAAATCCTTTAAAAATGTGCGGTTTGGAGTACTTGACAGCTAAATATGTGTCAAATTACACTTTTCTAAGAAGTCAGAATACAATCCTGGAATATCATAAGCATACTATCATACATCATACATTAAGTATGGTAGTTTATGCTACTTTAACAGTAACTTAACATCAAACATCAAACACTGACATCACTGTGACATCACAAAGCAAACTTCCAAACACAGCCAGCAGTGCTGCTGGAATTCAACTTTTCATGGCAGCCATATTTATTGTAATCATAGACAGACTTTGAAGAAGACAGTAAAGCTGGCTTTGACTTGAATGACTCCATTGTCAACATACCTGAAAATACAACATTACCGCATTATGTAAACCTATGCATACATTTGCTTTTGTAATGTGAAGACAAATATGAATATGTACATGCCAAATAGAACATTGTGGCTCAAACTGTATTTGCGCAAATGTTGTATCCCTGTCTGTGCTTTGTGTATGTGTGTGCACGCATGTGTGCTTACTAAGTAGGGATACTTCAGCTGTACTTACTATAGGACTTCTCAATCAGAGAGTGTCCCATGAGCCCTGACCCAAAAACCCTTTCCCTCCGAGTAATGACATATGCCCTTAGAGTCTAAGGCAGCGAAAACAATAACCAAAAACAATAACCGTGGTAATATTCTATGGTAGTTACAAGAGTGTGAAGGACAAGGTCATCTGCTTTGGAACATGCACCAACAGAGCCTGACAAACAAATACATCAGGTTATTATTATTTACGCATCACTTATTACTGAAGTGTTTGTAATGCGTAAATGCTTCAGTGTTTCTCCTACCCCAAGTTCTGCAATAATATGTTGCTTTCCAGGTACCACTGTCCCTGACATAGCAGGTAAACTCCTTTAGATTTTGGCTAATGAACTGGTTATTGTGCACATTGCCCTTTGGCATCTTTTGACTTCAGTTTGTCCACTTGTTCAAAGCACTGAAAAGATCTGCGAGTGACACTCCAGTGACCATTTGAATCCCATCTTGTGGCTGCAGTAGTGGGCATTCCAGCAGAATACTGTGGCTGCATACCTGGTTCTCATCAGCCTACATTAACAACTTTGACCTCTTTTGTGAAGGTCTCTAATGAACTACTCCAGCAGATATAGGTAACAATCGACACAAATGACCATGCACCTCCTGTCCTTTCTTGAAACATGCGTTGGTCTTAAGGGAACTGTTAAACACCTGCTACATTCATTCCTTTCACACACAACCTTTTCTGTTGTTAAAGCAAATGGCAGTTCCTCTGTTTTAACTGTGGTGTCCCTCAAGGGTCTATTCTTGGCCCTCTATTGTTATCAATATACACCATTCCTCTCAGCTAGATCACCCAGAACCAAGGTGTTTTCTATCACTCTTATAGATGATGCACAGCTAAATGTTACTCTCCAATCTAGTCACTTCAATAATTTCTTTGCCCCCCCCTTAGTGATATAAAATGTTGGATGTCCCAAAACTTTTAAAAAATGAATGCTGATAAATCAAATGATGGACAAACACACTCCACCAGCCGGCTTCAAAGTAAGCACAGTTCACCAACTAAAATTATTAAACACGCTGGGGTTATTTCTAATGCAGATCTATTTTGAGGGTCATGTTAAGAAAACTGTCATGTCCTGCTTCTTTCGGCCAAAGAAAATGTCCGCAATCAGATCATTCCTATCTCCCAGTGATTGGCACAAAGTTATACATGTTTTTATTTTTTAGACTACTGTAATGCACTGTGACAGTATCAGCCAGAGCGCCCTCCACCTACTCCAACTGGTGCAGAATTCTGCTGCCCAAATTTTAAAAAGCTTCATGAATACAATGATTTATTTGATGTTGATTGATTTTAATTGATCACCTTTAAAATGTTAAATGGCCTTCCTCCAAATTATATAAAGGATTCATTGACTCCTCATGTGCTTGGGCATTCTCTGATATCAGAGAATGTTGGTTGTTCCCTGACCAAGAATTACCAGACAGGCCACATTATTAGCGTCTCTTAAATACCTTCTTGATACTTTCTTTCATAGGAAATATTTAGGAATTCTTATATATAGGTAAGTTTTATCATTTTCACTCCTGACATTTTGTGTTTCTTAATTCTATCTTATTCACCATGTTTTACTATCCCTGTGTTGTCTTTATTTGATTTATTTTAATCTGCTGTTCTTGACCTTGTTTCTAAATGTACTGTTATTACCTTGTTATTAGTATCTGTTGTTTCTGTTTGTGCATAAAATATCTATTTTTAACATTCAAAATTCTTTGCAAACGTATACGTTTTATCAATTTATCATCCTGGTTAGAATGGGCTATACGATAAAAGAACATACTGAGTATGCCACTGACTAAATTTCTCTGTCTTTTCTACAAACACACTATCACAGGCATCCCTCTCTGCTGTTTAACTAGACAGTTACAGTAATTACTACCAACTGATGTAAGCATTGCTGAGCATCACTGTGTCGCTCTGAGTCCACTGTGCTTCACTGCCTCTCTGTTATATAAAAAGTACACACACATACACACACACACGCTAGTACAGTACATCACAGTGACAATGTCAAAATCATGACAGATTTACACAGTTGAATATACTGCATTTTTCATTGCAGATAAAAAAAAATGTATTATACGTATTTTAATACATTAATTTTAGGGGCAAATTTACAGAACGTCATACTACAGTGAAAGTCAAAGAAGTGAGGTGAAAAGACATATGTCATTTTAGATGAAAATCACTTAAATTCATCAATGATGTCAAGATGATAATACATCTCTGTATTGTGTATTGTATTGTGCTACTTACACCAAAGAAGAGCAAGAAAAGAAAATTGACAAGAAAATAACAATTGCTCTGATAAATAGACATTATTTGAACATTGCATCTTCTTTGTTTGATGAAATTCTCACTTATCTTATATATTTTTGCACAATTTTAGACCAAATCCAATCACTATTATCTTCATTATAATGGTTGGAGGTGCAGCAGAGTACACAACAGCAGTACACAATGCACAATCTAACACAACAGAGACCATCCATTAAAGGCATACAAGAAAGCTGTGCATTGTCATCTCAAGGCACTATGTCCTGCACAGTAAAAAAATAAAATATATATATATATATATATATACACACACACACACACACACCAACATACACACACACACATACACAGATTGATTGCCAGCAGAATGTTTCCATGATCGATTCTTCTTCAAAGTCAAGTCAAAGAGTAGATTTTTTAAATGATGTTAACAATGTATATTATATCATATATACACATTAATTCAAAATCAGCAGACACCCTCAAGATATAACGCACCACATCAGTACACTCTGCTGTCTACTATCTACCCATTCATTCATCCATGCATGTATTTCCCACCAATTTCAGCAGACAGGAGTTTCCAGCAGGTGTGTAGAGGACAACCAGGCTGCCTTTCAGCTGTTCAGTGTCCAGTCCCCTCAGCTGGATCCTTGCCCTCCCACCATTGCCGCTGTCTCCCCCTTCCCCGCAGCCATCTGAGGCCCCAATCTTGCCCATCTCAGCCTGTCTGCACCGATGCCAGCTCTGGTAGCCAGTGCAGCAGCCGGTCGGCAGCCACTCCAGACTCATGGTTAGCAGAGGGGCTCCTCAGTGCTCCTGCAAGCAGAGCGGCCACAGTCCCCCTGCTCTGGCAAACCCACAGCCTTGTCTAGCAAAATCCTGCTTCAGCATGGTCTGGCTCAATTTGGGTAGTTAACACTGCATCACAACCAAAAGAGGCTTCTCACAGGAGCGAGTGCTTAACCTTTTTGCCTCGGTGTTCTACCTCCAATCTGGATAAGCCTGTGCAGCGGCGGATTAACCGAGCCCTGGGAGGGAGGAGAGACTAAAAATAACAGCAGACTCACAGCGCCTCCTCCAACTCCTCCTGCTCCCGTCCCACGGAGAGTCCTGAGTGTTTGCACTGCGCTTCTCCACTTCCTGCGCAGGCTGGATGACATGGCCAGGTAGAGGCAGGATCCAAAGGTAGAGACAGGCTCAAGAACTGCCCAACACAGCACTCTGCCTGTGCTCCCTTCTCCCACTTTCTGTCACTCTGCACACAGTATCCTGCTGCTTTTCCTCCGCCTCTCTCTCTCACTTACTCAAACACACATTTGTTATACCATACATGTGAGGACTTACGGTTATTTTTGTATATTTCCTCTTATATTTGTTTTTAAAAAACAAATACAAAAACGCAAATTCTGATTCATGAAACCGCACGCACACTGCACACACCCATGATTTAGTTACATCTGTGAAACTCTATGTTAATCAGGATTATTGTTTAATTGGATGTGTGTGCATTCGCTGAAATATTCCTATCTCAATAAACCATTGATCTGATGATACCCATTTGTCATGCAACATTATCTAATCTCTAATATCAAGCAAACCACTGGGCTGTATAACAGCAGTTTTGAAATGTTAATATTTAATATTTTAATATCAAAGCACTGTCACTTTAAAATATACAAAAAGTATAGTCTTTCTTTCAAAAAATTAAAGTTATATTTTTAAGTAACAAAAATAATTTACCAAACTCCAGCAAAGTCACTCCATAGTAGTTTGTGGCAGCAATGGTCACTTCATTGTTTACCAGCCACCATAAAACATAAAAAGAACAGGAGGGAAGGTGACCACAACAAACTTGTGGAAGGACATGCAACAGCTACCATCCACTGGAGACTTGAAGTTGAGGAAAAGCAAAAGACTGACAAGCTGGCCAAAAAAGATAACCCTGACAAAACCAGTGTGCACTACCTGCTTAGTACAGAACACCAGACTAGATTACAGTAAGAGCTAAACGACACCGAAAGTTGGACTAAAAGTCATCACAACTCTAAATGAATGATCGCATTGCTTGCTAGCAACTGTTTGCTAATGCACACATTCACCGTAGCAACTTTATAAAGTGATAATACGTCAATATTATTTTGTGGCCAAAAAAATAAAATACTGCTGCTTTAAACCTGAACCAAAACCAAAGCACTGTAAAAGCAGAAACTGCGGTTTCAGCTGGTAATTCAGCTGATTCATCATCATCTGAGACCGGTCTCACACTTTAACATTGTTGTCAATCGTCATTTCATACATTATTATTAAAATATTTATTATAGCTCCTTTAAAATTCGACAAATGTGTAGTGAGCAGGACTGCTTACAGTGTAAAAATCAACTATCTGCTATATGGTGGACAAACTATGTAATAAACATTGTTACTTGTCTGCCAACATATATACCAATACCAATATATCTGTGATAGTATAAAATTGCTATGTTACAAACCAGCAATTAATGTTGCCTTTCTAACAGTAACCACAATCGTTGCAGACCATAACCAAGTTCCATTTAAATAACTTTAAAAGTACTGTAGATGCTTTGGAAAAACATTGTGGCAATATATGATTTAAAACCCTTGTACTGAATGTTTCAAATGTCACTGAGTGTAATGCAGAACTGTTTAATATCAGTGTTTAGTAGTGATATGGTCGCAGTAGTAACATGATTAAACCTCTTGTATTCTTTGAAAAATGACCCACAGTCGTGAAATATATGCATAGCTTGTATCCAATGGGCTAAGATGTGTAAAAGTTGTGGTGTGGTGAGCTGAATATAGCATGATTGATAGGAGCGTGTCAGCAAACAGCAGAGTAGGCTGTGGTGAAGTAAATGAGGTGATGTGTAGATGACTCAGAGATTTACATTGGTTGAGTTGAGGACCACTTCACTTGTTACTGTAACAAGTAACAAGTAAAAAGCAAATCCAAGCATAAACATGTAAATGTGAACCAAACTGATAAGCAATATCAATAAAAGTAATAGTATCGATGAAAACCTAAGGTTTCTCACCCCTGGTCGCCCTACTGGCAGCACTGCCCAGTGCTCCAGCAGGTTTCCTGCAGTGTTGAGGCTGGTGGAGGACGTGACTGCCTCTGTGATGGGCTGGACGGTTTACAGTAATTACACCGTCTCAAAAATGATGTGGTTAGGATTTGTTGATGTTAACATTGTTCATGGACAAAATGTTAGTAACATACAAACAAGTGAGTGGTTAATTGTTCCTAAAGTAGAAAAGGCAGCTGGGTGGCTCTGTGACTTCAGACCCACACTGATCCTCTGGCAGCCTTTAAAATGGATGACACATCATGGTCTGCTCTTAGGTAGGTCTCTCAATAATTAATACATCAAAAGTGCACATACAGTGTTTTGGCAGCTGAAATATATGCAGTCATCCTCTTCTCTGTTGTGGACACAGTTCTGTGTTTTTTAATGTGTGTAAGGCTGTGTGCTCTTTAAGCAGTGACATCGTAGATGTGTTCATAGAGTAAATCAAAACAGTTAGAAGTAGTAATAGTAAAGTAATTACCCTGGATGCAACTCCAGGTCTAGATCTAGAAAGATCTTCACTATGAGTTCATCTAATCGAGGCACTGCCTAGATCTTTGCACTCAGCGCCTAATCAGGCGGTAGTACATTACAGTAAAGCCCTTAGTTCGGCAACATTTGGAGCTCAGTAACTGACAGGAGCCAGCTGGGTCTGTAGTCCAAAGGACTGAACTGCAGTTACACCCTGGCAACTACTATTCTTATTTTATACGTGTAACAAACACTGCTATTGGTAAATACCAGAGGTGAAGGACTTAATGTGATGTTCTCCAAACTGGACCCAAATGCGTGCATATAGCATGTCAGACCAAACTGCTGACTGGGCGAAAATAATTAGCCAGACCAGTGAGGACCACACGCCTGGGGCTCACCGCATGCCCTCAAACTTCAAGCCTAACATAACCTGTGTGTGTTACATCCAAACCAGATGGTGCCCTTACAGACACTGCACCAAGCACGGAGTGAGGCATACAACCATCATTGGGATATGACAGGACAAAGGTTGCTAGTTACTTTTATTCTAAAGTAAGAATGATAATAATAATAATGTTATTGCCTGTGTAGAGTAATGTGTTACAGATTACACTACTTTCTCGTTACTGTCACCAATTGAGACCAGCACTGAACCCCCGTCTGACGAATGAATGTGGGAAATGTGTATGGAAGACACCTTGCCCATTGTCCCTCGGGGGCCTCTGATCGAGACAGAAAGCCTGTGGACAATGTCAAGCCAGTATTGGGCCCTGTTGCACTGGGTCCAGTCTTCTTGTAGTCTGGTTTGGGATTGCAGGCCAAAGCGGGTGGTAAACTATAGACAGGCTACATTGAACAGAGATCAAATTTGATACTGATTATGCAACATAGGGGGGCAATCTGTGGAGCAGCTGCTGCAACACTATACTTCCAATACAATCAATGAAATTGGCTTTACTAGGTGTGAGAGCAGCACATAAGTGCGTGAGTAAGCTCTACAAACAGGCCAGGCGTCTATTTATACTTCTGAAGAAATGACTCATAGAGTGTCTATATATTTCTTCAATTTAAAAAAATGATAAACTGGATCCGACTTAATGACAGCCAATTAGCTTATTGGAGGCTTAAAGAGCTTTTATTATTATTCATTGTTTGCGATCACCTGCATCCTTTGATAATAGCTGGCAGGAGGGATTGAAATAGCAGACTGAATGACACCCCACTGCCTCATGACCAGAAAATTAGAGGAATAAAATCCCCTCACCACCTCCACAGCAGAAACCTAGTGATGGATCCTTTTCCTCCCTCTCCAGCTCCACAGGAACAACAGAGAAGGAGGTCTCCACACCAGTCCGATTTGTTCCCCATGCTCAGCGTCAATGGTGCTGGCAACTTGATAGCTGTGCAGTGATTTAGCATTTGTCTTGTGCTGCACATAGCCCAAAGTGTCTCGTTTGCGGCGGCGCATCCCACATACATGAATGGGATGATTTTATGAGCCTTTACTTTCCTCACGTGAGGTTGGCCAGAATTGCGTTGTGTGATTTGCTTACTTACTCAGCTAACTGAGTCATGTACTAAGTAATGTAAAACTTAGTGTGCTCATCTGTTGGTATCTGTTTGGCAGGTTATGATTTGAGCACATTTGTTTATGCTAAATGTAGTACTTGTGAGGATTTCTGGAAAATACATGTCATTGTTTTCTGTTATTAATTGATTTCCAATACACAGACATTTGCACAAAGCAAGCATGGTTGTCCATTCCCATGTGGAGTATCAAGTACTTGAAAAACTATAAAAAGGTACATTTTGAACAGATAAAAAAAATGCATGATTCATTTGCTATTCACTATGGACAATCATGCAATAAAACATCTTAAATCAATTGACTGCCCTAATGGAAATCTGTAAACAGCTAATTGAGCCATGTAACATCGAGTGCATCATTACATTCCTTGATGAACTTCATGAAAGACTGTTTTTTTTATTTACGCATATGTTTTAGATTTTACACATGTACATCTAGTGAATAAACAGATTTATTTTGCACTACATTACTGGAATGACTGAAATTAAAGTCTATTGAAGCATATTGCAGCATTTCTGATTCATTTCTGCTACATGGCCTATAAGGTAACAAATGCTGTGAAGAGGTACCGTTCTTGGAATTTTGAGTTGTGCAAAAAAAAAAGAAAGAAAGCCACTTCAAAGACAATAATAACTGGTATTGTAGTACTGATTGTTGGTGTTGTTTTAGAACTTTTTAGATGTTTGTGTTGCTGGCAGACAAATGTTCTGGTACAAGAGTTGAACCTCAGACGGTTGCACTGGTGTATTTTGGATGTGAGATGAGCTGCATGTTGGGAAGAGAGCTGTTTGATGAGTGTGATATGACCAGCTGTAAAAAAAAAAAAAAAAAAAAAGCTGCACTGCAGTATGATATGTGTGGTGCTGCCTTCAACATACTTCTCTGTTCACTCTCTCCCCATTTACTCTCTTGACTCATGGGTCATGTGGGTGTGTGTGTGTCTGCGGGTGGCCCTCAGAGCTTAAGACAGGGCTGCTCAGTGCTGTCACAGCACATCGTCATCACAATACCCTCACACCAAACACAATGCTCTCTCTCTCACTGTCTGTGCTCTCTACGTCGCCATGATTCTGGAGTAGCAGTTATTGTCACAGGATAGAATGCACTGGCTACAAGTGAAAGTGATGACAAATTAAAACGGACACTTCAATGGTGATTAACACTGAGAAACTGGGTCACTGCAGTGTAAAAGAGTGAAATGTAAAATAAGAAGAGAACCCAGAAGTGTGATATCTCAGGACGACTGGGACTGTTCATTTATTCCATTAAAAGGAGCTCCAAGTTTCACAGGAGCTCAAAGACAACTGAGATCAAACGGAGCTTGGTTGTGGTGGCAGAGTTAGCATATCTTGTCACATCCTTAGCATCAAAACGTGCACTGATTCACATTTTATTTTGCTAAAGAAAATCAATTAAAACTCAGTTAAGCCTGCTGTTCGAGCCATTTAAACAGTTTTCCACCTTTGCGTTTATTTTGTTGTAATTCTGGTTTTGTTCACTGGCGGGTATTGTCTTCAATGAGACTGGCATCAGGTAGCGTAGCAGTGGCTTAATTGGGCCAAGCTACCAAACTGTATGATTGGATATGTTCCACATGGATGCAATTGGCATTGTAAATATCTTTAAGCAATAAAGGAAGCAGCAAAAGACTCACTCTCTCGTAGTTCTGTTTTTGGTCACCACCAGCTCCTGAGAAAAATATCTGGCTCTTTTACTGCTAAACGTTCTACAATAATCACCAGTTGGTCTACAACCTTTTGCAGCTGAGCCATGACAGTGGAAGCCACATAGATAATCAATTACCTAAACTTACTCTAAAGCTCCATAAAGCTGCAGGAAGCTGTAGATTCAGCTGATTCTGCCAGAGACGGCATTCCTATTGTGACATTGTTTAGTCTTTTCATACAGTAACTGTAAAAGTATCAAGTTAATGAAAATTGCAACAAAAAGCAAGTTCCAATGTTTACTGTACAGTATTGTATTGTTTCATGTACAGCACTGCATGACATTGTTTATTTATCCCAAGTATGTCCACAAGCTTTCAACACTAGACTAATATCTCTGAAAGGATCGAGGAGTGTGTCTCGGGAGACGAGAACCATGCTGAACACACACCCTGAGCCTCGGTGCTGTCAAAACGTGTCTGTGAAGTGTACATTTAAATGAACGAAAATGATGTCATGGAGTCATGATCCTCACATTTCTGACACAAACTGCATCAATCAAGTTTAAAGTGTCAGCTCTCTCTCTCTAACTGACAATACATTTTAAATGCCCGTGCTGCAGCTTTTGCATCAACTATATCAAAGTTCTACATTTCATTTTCCAAAATTTCATTTCCCTAAATTATGAGTGCACACATTGATTCCACACAACGATCGTGACGCATTAATTACCTAGTATAGTGGATTAAAGATACATTTCAGGTTGCAGTCCGTTCTACCGGACTTTGCAGGGGAACATTAGAATACATTTAATGCAACAAAGGATCCCTTTACTGTCATACGGTATTAACACCAGGATACTCCATTGACAGCTGGAGGTTTCTCTGGCCACACCCTTATCAGTAATGTCACAGCATATATTTTCCTTTGGCTGTGAACAGCAAACCATCTGCATTGATGTCAGAAGTTGCCACCTGTCTCTCTGATGGGGTCGGGTCACACTATCCACTTTGCTGCTCTTTATAACAGAACACCTCTACTACTAGTGAGATTTCTCCTATGAAATGCAACACCTGTACTTCACACTACGAGCCTCCCACAAAACTCCATTAAGCTGCAAGAAGGCTTTTAATGAGACAGTACAGCAGTATAGCCCAACAGTGACCGGAGCAGAGCATTGAATATAGCTTATCTTTGATGGTGTACTGATGGAAAAGAACATTATACTGAATTGGATAGCAAGTCAGTTCAGGAAGGAGGAGAAGACGAGGAGGAGAGAAAACAGGGAGACTAAAATTTCCTCAAACAATAAAGTGGGAAATTAAGGACAAAAGTCCCTCAACTTCAATGGCATTTTATATTTGGAAAGTATATATTATTATGAAGTTGGACATTTATAGAAAAAGGAGTTAAAGGCCACTGTCTTAATTTACTCTTTAAATGGAACGGTTTAACTTTTCAGTGACATTAATGACTTTGTTCTGTCTTCCATTACTTCTGACCATTTATTCCTTTACCTGGAGACTCTGGATTACGCTGCTTAATCCTCCATTGTTCACTGTTCATCTCTTCTCCAGCAGACATTTTGACGTCATCTTCCCCTGGTTATCCAGACCCACTTCATCCTTAAAGCTGAGAGCAACTTCTACCATTGTTTTATCTCATGTCTTATTGAAACACTTCTCTGCCCTTGTTCTTGTAAATTTTTCAGAAATCATCTTTCCATTATAAATAAAGAGGCAAACAAGGCTCCTCTAGAGAGGCGGCTAAATGGAGTGAGTGAAAGTACGGTTGGTGGAACAAGGAACGGCTGCATCTTTACTCGTGCGCAAACAGCAGTGGGCATGAAGTGGATGCTGGGACAGAAGACGAGGACGTTACTGCTTAGCGTGACCTGCTGACCTCCACCAGTGAAAACAGCCAAAGACAAACTAAAGCAAAGCCATACTAGGTTTAAAACCAGAGGACAGCAGATGCCTCAGTTCAGTGTGCAGTAAATCAGCTTAGTTTTAGTGTTGCACAGCTGAGCTTTTTGTCTTAGATCTGGATTTCAAATTCTTGTAAAGCTTTCTAAAGATGTCACAGATGTCAGGCTGAATAACAGTGACATAAAGCTTAATGAGGCTGAGGAACAGGAAGATTGGGCTCTTCACACTGTAGCTCACAAATGAAGATGTAGAAACACACTGCAGTGATGTTTCAGGGACAACATATGGGGGAGGTGGCCATTAGTGCCATGTAGAGAGTGACGGGGCGGGGTTATGATTCTTCTTTTCCATTTCCTTTCCTTAATACTTCGGTTTGATTTTCCTGAGAGACAATGTTAAGTGTCTCACATGCACCACCTGTGAGGTGTGTGCACAGCATTTCTGGAACTCACCTATGATTCGCCAGGTGGGAAAGGGATGGATTCAGCATGTGGAGATGAGAGTGAGTTAGCTTGTGCCGCTGACACAACTGCAGCTATACGCCTTAAACTCCTAACTTTTTGTGAAACCAGTTTTGTTTTATATTGAATGCTATGGAAGGAGCAATCAATCAATCTTTATTCATATCGAGCCAATTAATGGAGACGACAATGGGACGTGCTGTCAGAGCTCATGCTGCTGGAACGGACCTGCCCACTGCTGATCACGGCTAACTTGTGGGTGCGCCGACTACTCAAGCTCTTTAATGTTGTAAACAGTCCCAGCAGCTTCTTTCTTCTTTACTCGTGTTTCCCTTTTCTACACTCCAGGTTAGGCCTAGTATTCACTACTGACCACTCCACCCTAAACTTGGCTAGTCAATAACACTTAACATACTTGGAACTCAGGAACAACACACGTTAGGGTTAAAAATCAGCTGGACTACAGCAATAAATACGAATTATTACCTTCTAAATAACTGGCTAATTCCTCTTATAAAATCCAGTAAAATGTGGTGCTGAAAGAACTAGTCAATTAATCAATTAGTCAGGCAGTACCAAATTACTAAATTACTATTGTGATAATTAGCTTCATCTTTTCATCCATGTCCCGTTTTACATTAGGGCTGCACCTAAGAATTCTATTCACTCATACTGACACCCAACACCCAAGTTGTAAGATGCCAATGGCCCTCCAATTAGTCTGTCAGTGTAAGATTTATTCAAATCTTTTGCAATCTCAGCACTGCTAGGTAAATAATGCCAACACTGAGAGACATTTAGTAGTTGAGAAGACTATGTGTGCCTGTCTAGTATGAAAAAGGTCAGCAGAGGGTGCTCTGAGTTTAGCTCGGTAAGGGTGCACTGCTCTCACAGCATCAAGGTCTCATGATCAAGAACGATTATAGAACTGGTGCACGTTTAGGGAGCGCCAGATGATGATATTAGTGTTGCTGATGACTGTCATTGATAAGCTTTGCACAGGTGAATCCTGTGATTATTAAATGTGTTGCACTAGTCTGGACCTGAGGGTGTGCATACAGCATATTGTTTCACAGGCAATGAACCGTTCCCAATTGTTGCACTGGAGATGCATGGGCCAGAGGTGACATCAACTGCTGTGTCAAACCAATATGCTTATACAGTATGAGAGCACAGAGCAACTAACACCAGCACCATGCAAACGCAGCACACCACAGAATGTTAGCATGATGCTGAACATCTGCCTTAAGATGCAGGTCAAATTGAGTCCAAGTTCAGCTTAGACTGATGAATAGGGTTGGGCGATGTCTGCGGAATCAACATATGACAATGTCCACAGGGGGTTGAGCATCTCTGTAGCAGCCGTACAGTCTATGGTGGCAATGAACACAAAAGAGCCTGGAAAAACATAGGAGCAACTAACAGTGAGAAAAGGGGAGTAGAGACTTGCCTTTGAGGCGCTACCTCTCCGCTGAGGTACCGACAAGGGAGCACTATACTTAGGCAATAGCTTTACTCCACTGGTGCATCACTTGGTGAGCATGCTGTGAGGGAGGGCAGCTGTTACCCCATGTGGCGGTTTATAAAACCATGATATTACAATGGTAGAGGCTCAGTGGTCAATGGCTATGTGACACCAGCCGAGCCCTGCCCATGAAAGATAAAAAAAAAAATGTACAACCCACAGTTCAGCCTGACAACTTCAGTCAGAGATCAGATTAGTTGAGATTTAATTTAATAGTCTCAGTTTTCACTCTGGAATCCGATAATAGCTGAAACGCACATTATGTTCCTTTTGGCCTTTGTAATGCTTGTTCCTACTTGCTGCCATGCAGTGGGCATTAATAAAAATGTTCAGCATTTTTTAATCTGTTTGTTTTGTTGTCATACTTGAAAATAACATACAAAAATGACTATGTTTTCATATAAATGCAAGCCGTGACACACATCGCCAGGGAACAACGTGCAAAGCCATACTTTCCCTACTTCCCTAGCACGTCAACACCATCTGAGCGTCTCTTCTCTGCAGCTGGCAACGTAACCTCCAAAGCCAGAGCCCTGAGCATTTGGACATGCTAACATTCTAACATTCCTACACTAGTGCAAAGACTGTGTAGAAAGAACAAATGTGTGTTTGAATGAGTATTAAACAAACAGGAATTGTGTGTGTGCATGCTCTGCTACACCAGTCAACCTCTATACTTCACTTTGTGCTGTACATCATGTTCACATACAGCACATTGTTTTATCAGCAGACACTGGAGTTCAGATTTAGAATATCTAAAGCAAAAGCAATGTTGAAAAATTCTAGAAATTTTTGTGTTAATAATTAGTTAACTATTTGAGGATTATTCGAATAGAACAAAACTAAACAATAATCATAGAAACTATACCATTTTTTATAATTTAGCAAATATTAGAAAATCATGAACCACCCCTACTATTCATCAGTTTTCTTGTGTGTATTAGCCTTAGGGCTTCTAGCATAGCTATAGAATTTTAATCACGCTAAACACAACAGTCCCCAACTGATTCGAAATTTCTTTTACAAAAAAAAGACTCATTAACAGAGGCAGTTTGGAAACTACACTCTCTGTCCCACAATGTGCAGAGGAGGAGGAGGAGGGGGGAGGAGGAGTGTGTAGTGGTGAAATGACAGAGAAGGCTTTCATTAAAATAGAAGTTTAATCTTCAAAGAGGAGCTGAGAGGCTGAAGCGTCCAGGGATTCCCTATCGCAGACTGTGACCTTTCCAGCCCACATCAGTCCAGAGAAGGACAAGTGAGTTTCAGCAGAGACGAGAAGAGTTGAGAAGAAATCAGATAGAAGAAATGACTCTCTGGCTTAGAATGTTCAAATGACGAGCACACTGTACACGGTTCTATCTGCTTATATCAAACTAAAACATTCTTTTTGGTGAACTGAGCTGATGAGCATTTAAGCTAACACGCAATTAGTGTTTTTATTTTGCGCAGCATCATTTTGTGAAACATGATAACTGGACAACATCACGCTGGTGCAGTTGTTTCCAGCTGTTATGCTCTTCATAAGACCAAAGACATCTGACTGTATAGCCCACAAATACCTGCAGGAGCTAGTAATAGTATTTGTCTGGAATATCTTGCTTAGCCTGCTTCCACCGCAACCCTGCCACTAAAGAGCAAAAGAAAATGAATGGATGGATGATAAAACATAAAGCAACTCAGCCAATCATGTGCCAGCTGTTCAAAGGTTTGTTCAATATAACCTTTTTTTTTTATTAAGGACTTTTGATGACAAAATTCTCAACATATCTCTCAACAACAGTGGTTAAAACGTGAATCCCTTTACATAGAGACACAGTTTTATAAGCGAGATTCCGCTGTTGACTTGCGGCTGTAACTCGGATTTGCTATAGTTTAGTACAGAACGTGTAATTGGATGACTAATACGTCAAAATATTCATACATCCTGACCCAAAGCAGTTTGCCCTCCCTTGTAGCAATGGGATCTGCATTCAGTACATGCATTCCTCAGACAGAAGCGCCCAAACTGCATTCCAAGAGCTCTGTTCTGCATGGCTGAAGTGTTTTTTACCTTCAAGGCAGTGGTACATTTGACAGTCAGCAGGGACTCCTATTAACTTCAGTGGGAGCTGAGGAACTACTTGGCTGTCTCAAATATCATTTGTATCGCCCTCAAAAATCCAGTATCAGTTGGATTTAGGATTACTATAATCTCAGAAAAGTTTTTTTTTTATATAAAATAAATAAAAATGGGAGGACCAGACATTGTCAAGTCCAAGAAGCTAACTGTTTGTACAGACTCGCTGTTAAGATCTATAGGGGCAGCAGTAACAGCAGCAGATTATTGGCTGCAGATCATC